>NC_134397.1:149993398-150133440 GCF_050003625.1 Haematobia irritans | reverse complement strand
CCGAACCTCTTGGAAGAGAAAAATTCATCGGATTCGGTTGACATTTGGTATTATATTGCATCTAACAACCATTTTTTTAAAAAATTTTGTCAAAATTGTATTTCTATTGAACAGTTTGTCAAAATTTTATTTCCATGGAAAATTTTGTCAAAATTTTAATTTTATAGAAAATTTTGTCAAAATTTTATTTCTGTAGAAAATTTTGTCAAAATTTTATTCCTATAGAAAATTTTTTAAAAATTTTATTTCTATAGAAAATTGTGTCAAGATTTTATTTTTATAGAAAATTTTATTTTTATAGAAAATTTTGTTAAAATTTTATTTCTATAGAAAATTTTGTAAAACTTGTATTTCTATAGAAATTTATTTAAAAATTTTATTTCTATAGAAAATTTTGTCAAAATTTTGTGAAAATTTTATTTCCATGGAAAATTTTGTCAAAATTTTATTTATATAGAAAATTTTGTAAAAATTGTATTTCTATAGAAAATTTTGTCAAAATTTTATTTCTATAGAAAATTTTGTAAAAATTTTATTTGTATAGAAAATTTTGGCAAAATTTTATTTCCATGGAAAATTTTGTCAAAATTTTATTTCTATAGAAAATTTTGTCAAAATTTTATTTCTATAGAAAATTTTGTCAAAATTTTATTTCTATAGACAATTTTGTCAAAATTTTATTTCTATAGAAAATTTTACCGAAATTTTATTTCGTTTTGTTTTGTTATTGTTAGTTTTGTTCTTTAATCATTGTTGTTGTTTTTTTGATTGCAGCTTAAAACCATGCATTGACTAAACTACAAGTGTAGCTTAACCAACAGAGGAAAATAATGTTTGTCAAATTTATTTGGGAAAAGCCCTATAGTCTGCAAGATGGTTGGATGGGAGCCACCGTGGTACAATGGTTAGTATGCCCGCCTTGCATACACAAGGTCGTGGGTTCGATTCCTGCTACGACCGAACACCAAAAAGTTTTTCAGCTGTGTATTATCCCACCTCAGTAATGCTGGTGACATTACTGAGGGTTTCAAAGCTTCTCTAAGTGCTTTCACGGGAATGTGGAACGCCGTTCGGACTCGGCTATATTGAGCTTAACATGGAATCGGGCAGCCCTCAGTGATAAGAGAGAAGTTCACCACTGTGGTATCACAATGGACTGAATAGCCTAAGTGAGCCTGATACATCGCGCTGCCACATAACCTAACCTAACTAAGATGGTTGGATGGACACACGTTTCGGAATTACCACATTCCTCATCAGCATCCTCTACTTAGAGCAAAACTATCAACAAATTATCAGAATAAATTCAGGCAGTTCATTAAACCCAACAATGACACACACTTGAACCTCCGAAAATAGGTTTTACATGATAGCCGGCTTAAGCCGAAATAAATTCGTACAAACATATCTCTTTTCCGTTGCCACCGTCAAATCATCGATTTGAGTGCAGTTGGCTGGGTTTATATAGAAAATTTTATTTCTATAGAAAATTTTTCAAAATTTTATTTCTATAGAAAATTTTGTCAAAATTTTATTTCTCTAGAAGAATTTGTCAAAAATTTTTTTCAATATAAAATTCTGTCAAAATTTTATTTCTATCGACAATTTTGTCAAAATTTTATTTCTATAGAAAATTTTGTCAAAATTTTATTTCTTTAGAAAATTTTGTTTAAATTTAATTTCTATAGAAAATTTTGTCAAAATTTTATTTCTATAGAAAATATTGTCAAAATTTTATTTCTATAGAAAATATTGTCAAAATTTTATTTCTATAGAAAATTTTTCAAAATTTTATTTCTCTAGCAGAATTTGGCAAAATTTTATTTCCATAGAAAATTCTGTCAAAATTTTATTTCTATCGACAATTTTGTCAAAATTTTATTTCTATCGACAATTTTGTCAATATTTTATTTCTATAGAAAATTTTATCAAAATTTTATTTCTATAGAAAATTTTGTCAATATTTTAATTCTTTAGAAAATTTTGTCAAAATTTTATTTCTATAGAAAATTTTGTCAAAATTTTATTTCTATAGAAAATTTTGTCATAATTTTATGTCTTTAGAAAATTTTGTTAAAATGTTATTTTTGTAGAAAATTGTTTCAATTTTGTTTCTCTTAGTTGGAGAGGACTATTTTGCAAAATCTACCAAAACATCAAGAATTTGATCAATCTACCAAAGAGTAAAAAATCTACCATTTGAAGTAGAATTTTACACACTGTGGCAACCGTGTTCATAATTGTATATAACCCTCATATGAAGCGATCCCCAAATTTTAATTCTGGCTCTCTAATTACCGCGCAAAAATTCATATCGGTTCATAATTATTTGTAGTCCGGTCAAGAACTGAATTATATACGTATCTCTAATCGACCTTGTTTTTCTAATATATACCCCGTATGGACTAACTTACAATTTAGGAGACGATGTTAAGAAGTCTTAAGTTACCGCAAGCCAAGTAATTTAATTGTGGATGACAATCTTTAGTAGAAGTTTTCTGAAGGGTACAAATGATTCGGCCTGGCCAAACTTACGGACGTATATAATTTTTAAATAAACATTTAATTCAAACAATCAATATTTTAATCAAACTAAAAATTAATTGGAACAATTATTTGGTTCAAATTTTTTTTGTGTGTACACTTACTGAGATATAAGTTTAAAATATATTTTGGCCTTTTTCCAATCTGTTTCCTCTACTTTTGATATTTCAATCCTGCAAAAAAAAATCAATTCACATGAACTAATTAATAAAACGCATATTTGAGTAATAAGTGTCATTTGCATTTATTGAAATAAGATAGGTTCTTTTGTTGGTTTACATCTTTTATTTAGTTTATTATTTTATTTATTTTGTTCTTTTTTTTAACATACATGTTCTTTGTTGGCTCTTAGCAGTGTTTATAATTTTCTTTTTTTTTCTTTTCCTCCTATTTGGTCTATACATAAATATTTGTTTTTCTGCTTATTTTATTTATTTTTATTTTTTGGATGCGTGTTGTTTTATTTGTTCATTCTATTTATTTTTGTGGTTTGAATTTCATACTGACAGGAGTAGAAAAACAATACACAATTTAAAGCTAAATAATTTATTTATCTATGTAGTATGTATAGAGGAAACTCTCGTTTTTTTCTATTTCTTATATATTTTGTGAAAAAAGGGAATGGGAAAAAGAAAAAAATGATAATAAAATGAGGAAACGGAAATATGTTTCTTAATTTCTTCGTATTGCTTTCGACGAGTCTTGGACTTAAGCCAAACAATAAGGGTTGTTAGCTTGAAGTCATTTCTTGGAGTTTTTGAATGAGTGAATGAGAATGAATCATATGCAGAAATGTTTATGTCATGGACTGTTGAATGTGTTCATAGAAATAAATGGAAATGAACATTAAACGGAATCTTGAAATCTGTTATCAGAATAACAGAAAATATTTAATATTTTTTTGTATAATTCCTTCAAATTATTTCTATAGGAAATTTTGTCAAAATTTTATTTCTATGAAAATTTTTTCAAAACTTTTTTTCTATAGAAAATTCTGTCAAAATTTTATTTCTATAGAAAATTCTGTCAAAATTTTATTTCTATAGAAATTATTGTCAAAATTTTATTTCTATAGAAAACTTTGTCAAAATTTTATTTCTATATAACAAATTTTACCAAGATTTTATTTCTATAGAAACTGTTGCCCAAATTTTATTTCTATAGAAAATTCTGTCAAAATTTTATTTCTATATAAAAAATATTACCAAGATTTTATTTCTATATAAAAAAATTTTACCAAAATTTTATTTCTATAGAAAATTTTGTCAAAATTTTTTTTCTATAGAAACTGTTGCCAAAATTTTATTTCTATAGAAAATTTTGTAAAAATTTTATTTCTATGAAAATTTTTTTAAAACTTTTTTTCTAGAGAAAATTCTGTCAAAATTTTATTTCTATAGAAAATTCTGTCAAAATTATATTTCTATAGAAAACTTTGTCAAAATTTTATTTCTATAGAAAATTTTGTCAAAATTTTATTTCTATAGAAACTGGTGCCAAAATTTTATTTTTATAGAAAATTCTGTCAAAATTTTATTTCTATAGAAAATTTTGTCAGAATTTTATTTCTATAGAAACTGTTGCCAAAATTTTATTTTTATAGAAAATTCTGTCAAAATTTTATTTATGTAGAAAATTCTGTCAAAATTTTATTTCTATAGAAAATTCTGTCTAAATTTTATTTCTATAGAAAATTTTGTCAAAATTTTATTTCTATAGAAAATTTTGTCAAAATTTTATTTCTATTTAAAAAATGTTACCAAAATTTTATTTCTATATAAAAAAAATTACCAAAATTTTATTTCTATAGAAAATTTTGTCAAAATTTTATTTCTCTAGAAAATATTTAATATAGAAAATATTTTTTTGTATAATTCCTTCAAATTATCTTCGAGGGAAAAGGTACATTTTTTTGAACCACCTACATTGAAATGTTTAAAGACAGATATAAGTAGAAGTGTCATCAACCATATTGGGAAGTTTGACAACTGCTGAAAGAAATGATTTAGAATAGCTTAGATCATGGTAAAATTTAGAATTTCTCCGATATTACAAAGTTTTCTTCACTTTTTTGTGTTAAATGAATCGTGTTGCACTAACAACATTTTTGCAATTTTGAAATCCAAATTTTTTCTTCAGACATCAGGCGGATTATCACGGCTCCTCTTTTCCACCTAACCAGTGTTGTTGTAGAAAATAGTACGGTCGCAATAACTAAAAATGTAAAATTGTCACGCGTTATTGCTCAAAATCTGAACGTGAATTGGATATGTTTCAGTAGTTAAAAAGAAAAAAAAAACTAAAAAAAAACATCCGACAAAATCATAAAATCTAGACTGAAATACTGTATAAGTCAGCGGAATTGGTTGTTGGAAGATTGGAAAAAGGGTGCCCAGCACAAAAAAAAGGTTGTTCCGCAAACATTTCCTTTAAAGCACATCCCGTAATCCCCCATCAATTTTTTCCACATCTGATGCAGTCCTTTTGGACAAGTCTTAAAAAGTACGGAATTAGTCCGTTTTAGGTGAAAATTTAAGTTTTGGACAACTAAATTTCGCATAAAAGTATAGAAAATCAGTAAAAAGAAATTAAAAAAAAAAAAAACAAAAAAATCCATACCCGCTGGGATAGTTTCAAATCCCGTTTGACTTTTTCTTCTTTTGAGAAGAAATATATTTATACAAAAATATGTGACGAAAAAGTAAAATAAAAAATATCTATAACATAAACGGACGGACGGACGGACGGACGGACAGGCTCAGATCGACTTAGAATTTCACCACGACCCAGAATATATATACTTTATGGAGTCTTAGAGCAATATTTCGATGTGTTACAAACGGAATGACAAAGTTAATAAGCCCCCCATCCTATGGTGGAGGGTATAAAAAATCTTTTTTGTGTGTGCGGGCTATATCAAGACGTGGATCGATATACACCATATTCGCCGTACTTATGTGTCCTCCAAAAATACCTCCAGATTTTGAATTTCAGGCAAATTGGATTAAAATTGCGATGTCTAGCAGCCCAAGAAATCAAAGGAGGAGATCGGGCTATATGGGACGTATATCAGAATGTGGACCAAATCACACTATATTCGGCACACTTATTTATGCACCAAAAATACCACTAAATTTTGAAATTCAAGTAAATCGGATTTGGGATGTCTAGAAGCTCAAGAGCCTAAATCGGGTGGTCGGTTAGTAGGGGGGCTATTTCAAAATCTGGACCGATATAGCCCATCTTCGAACGTGACCTGCCTGCAGTCGAGTTTATGTAAAATTTCAGCACGATAGCATCATTATTGACGGACATGATTATATCATAGCATGGCAGGGATGGTAATGGCAGGTAATCGCCATAACTGCCGATGGTTGCTCCCCACACAGCACAGAAAAAATTTTCACGAAAATTTTTCCAATTAAAATCTTAATTCAGTTTTAAAAAATATTCAATTTAAAATTTACTTTAATTAATTTAATTTAATGCAACAAATTTTTTAATTGAAGCAAAAATTAAACACAAAAATTAATAGAATCAATTAATTAATTTTAATTGGATCAATTAATTGTTTAATTGACTTTAAATTAATTTTTTTATTGATATTATCATTTCTATAATTGAAGACATTTAAATTAAAAAGTTAATTGGATCAATTAATTTCGTTATTTAATCAAAAAAAAAAAACTTTTTTGTGTGTGGGGGCTTTATAAAGACGTGGATCGATACACACCATATTCGCCGTCTAGAAGCCCAAGAAGTCAAATGAGGAGGCCGGAACGTCACGTTCGAAGAAGGGCTATATCGGTCCAGAGTAAAATTCATCCGATTCGGTTGAAATTTGGTATATATATATATATATATATATATATATATATATATATATATATATATATATATATATATATATATATATATATATATATATATATATATATATATATATATATATATATATATATATATATATATATATATATATATATATATATATATATATATATATATATATATATATATATATATATATATATATATAATTTTATTGCTATAGAAAATTTTTTAAAAATTTTTTCAAAATTTTATTTCTATAGAAAATTTTGTCAAAATTTTATTGCTATAGAAAATTTTGTCAACATTTTATTTCTATAGAAAATTTTGTCAAGATTTTATTTCTACAGAAATTTTTTTCAAAATTTTATTTCTATAGAAAATTTTGTCAAAATTTTATTTCTATAGAAAATTTTTTCAAATTTTATTTCTATAGAAAATTTTTTCAAATTTTATTTCTATAGAAAATTTTTTCAAATTTTATTTCTATAGAAAATTTTTTCAAAATTTTATTTCTATAGAAAATTTTGTCAAAATTTTATTTCTATAGAAAATTTTGTCAACATTTTATTGCTATAGAAAATTTTGTCAAAATTTTATTTCTATAGAAAATGTTGTCAAAATTTTATTTCTATAGAAAATTTTGTCAAAATTTTATTTCTATAGAAAATTTTTTCAAAATTTTCTTTCTATAGAAAATTTTGTCAAAATTTTATTTCTATAGAAAATTTTTTCAAAATTTTATTTCTATAGAAAAATTTGTCAAAATTTTATTTCTATAGAAAAATTTGTCAAAATTTTATTTCTATAGAAAATTTTGTCAATTTTTTTTTATAGAAAATTATGTCAACATTTTATTTCTATAGAAAATTTTGTCGAACTGAATTATATACGTCTTTAATCGGCTTTTTTTTTTGTTTAATATATCCCCCGTATGGACTACCTTGCAATTTAGAAGACGGTGTTAAGGATCGTTTAAGATACCTTGCCATTGGCAAGTGTTACCGCAACCCAAGTAATTCGATTATGGATGACAATCCATGGTGAAGGGTACATAAGATTCGGCCTGGCCGAACTTACGGCCGTATATACTTGTTCACATATCAGTTTGGGGCTTTATACCTTATAATATTAGGTACCCTTTAGCGAAAACAGAGCGCAGTGAATTTTTTATATGTATGAAAAACTATACGTTCTAAGGGTTTGCGAATGTGGAATTTATTCTTTGAAATGAGGTTTTTTTGCCATCCATTTCATTTCAAAGCCATAATATTAATTTTTTTATCGGTATATGAAATGATCTGAAACTATTTCGCATAACTAAAATTTTGCACATTGTTTTTTGTGTGTTTTTGTTAATGTTTTAATGTTATTATATTTTAATAGATTAAGAGGTGATTACTTAAAATACTATAAAGCTATTATCAGTTTCAGTTACTTAATATGAATTAAGTGTTAGAGGGATTTCCAAGTAAATTTTTTATGTATATTTTTTTTTGTAATATTTTTCATTTGTCCGTTTGTTTGGTATATTTCTCTTAAATTATGTTAGATTAATGTAGCTTAAATTTCTATAGATTATATATTTTATTATGTTTTTTTTTGGTTTTTGTTTGGGGGAGTTCAGCAAGAGTTATAGAGTTTTAGTTCTTGTAAAATATTTCAAGTATTGGTTAAGCTAACAGAATGTTCATATCTAAATTTATATATATAGATTTTGTGTATACATACATATATGTATACGTATATAAATATATATGTATATGAAATTTAAATTGTATTTTGTTATTTAGAGATTGTTTCATTGGTCTGTGGTAGTTACAAGAGTTGTTTTCAATTCGAGTGGTACGTTTTTTTGTTTGTATGGTAGATTATTTTTTATCTTTTTTCGTGGTTTATAATATATGTATATATAGTTAAGTTTGGTTGTTGTTGTAGATGTTAGTTTCTATTTGCTTTTATTTAATTTATTCTACTTTATATTTTTATATATTTGTTTTTATTTTTTTTCGCTATATAAAGTGCCCTCCTGTTCGCTGGTTATTAACGTGTTAATAATATTTTGCCATAGTGTAGTTTTCTGCATTAGTTTTACTTTTACATATACATTATTAATGCTTTTTTATGTATTGGTAAAGATTATGGTTTGTAGATTGCATCACTTCATAGTTGTTAATTTTGTTCTTGTAGTGGTTGTGCTTAATTTTTAATATTTCTATTTATTATAGTTCCTACTTAGTATTTTTATTATTATGATTTTGTTTTTTAAATTATTTTTCTTATAATAAAAAATTAGAGTTTTTCTATATTCTGCTGCTAGAGAACTATGAAGTGGTCAAGGACTTATTGTAAAATTATGTAAATTAAAACTTTAATTCGGCTTAGGACATTAAACAGTACATTGAATGTTTGGAAACGAAAAAATGTGAATACATTCAATTGGAGTCTATGTAAAAAGATGGTCGAAAACAAAAATAAATAAATAACAGAACACAAAAAAAAAAAACAAAAAACAAGTATATACAGCCAAAACACAGAAAAAAAATATCACGAAAATTTTTCCAATTAAAATTTTAATTGAGTTTTAAAAAATATTCCATTAAAAATGTAATTGATTCAACAATTGTTTTTTTATTGAAAAATCAATCACAAACATTAATAGTATCAATTAATTTTTTAATTGGATCAATTAATTTTTTAATTGACCTTCAACTAATTTTTTAATTTATACTATCATTTCTGTGATTGAAGACATTTCAATTAAAAAATTAATTGGATCAATTAATTTCGTGATTGAACCAGAAAAAAAAATTTTTTTGTGGGAAGTTCGATCGAGCCAAATCTTAAATACCCACCACCATGAATCAAATAAAAAATTTCCTCTGAAAACTAAAATCTAAAAGAATCTTAAACATCGAACGTTATTTAATTATATACGAGCATAATTAAATAACGCTTTTATTTGAAATCTAAATTCTATAGATTTTACCCCGAATGAATACGAGAATTAAAATCTCGAAATGTTACATTCAATATCGGGTAATTTGGATTACCACCTTATGTCCCCTAAAAAGGGAAATCGGAAAAACGGTCTATATTAAGACTTGAAAAAAATGAACTTATAAAAACTAAATTCGACACCGGTTTTTGTGGGCCTAAAATATTTCTAGATTTTAAATTTGAAGTACGCTTTATATATATGGAAATTGATATTTTATATTTTTGAGTTTTAAAAGTTTCTCTAAGTGGTTTTAATGTAATGTGAATCGCCCTTCGGACTCGGCTATAAAAAAGAATTCCCTTGTCTTTCAGCTAAACATGGAATTGACAGCTCTCAGTAATAAGAGGACTTCACCTCTATGGTAGCAAAATGGACTGAATTGTCTACACCCTCAATAAAAATCCTTTAATTACTTTCTTTTTTTAAATAAAATCTCTTCATAAATTGTTAATGTTGTTCTTTCTTCTTTTCGAAAAATTTGGACTTATAGACACTCGATCCAGAAATATTCTACAAAATTTTGAAGAAAATTTTGACAAAAAACTAAAAGAATCTTATTCTGCAGGTTTTGATTTAATTAATTAGAAACTTTTGTAATAATTTTATTTCTTTAGAAAATGTTGTCAACATTTTATTTCTATAGAAAATTTTGTCAAAATGTTATTTCTATAGAAAATTGTGTCAAAATTTTATTTCTATATAAAATTTTGTCAAAATTTTATTTTTACAGAAAATTTTGTCAAAATGTTATTTCTATAAAAATTTTTTCAAAATTTTATTTCTATAGAAAAGTTTGTCAAACTTTTGTTTCTATAGAAAATTTTGTCAAAATTTTATTTCTAAAGAAAATTTTATCAAATTTTTATTTATATGGAAATATTTGTCAAAATTTAATTTCTATAGAAAATTTTGTCAAAATTTTATTTCTATAGAAAATTTTGTCAAAATTTCATTTCTATAAAAAATTTTGTCAAAATTTTATTTCTATAGAAAATTTTGTCAAAATTTTGTTTCTATAGAAAATTTTATCTCTATAGAAAATTTAACAAATTTTTATTTATGTGGAAATGTTTGTCAAAATTTTATTTCTATTGAAAATTTTGTCCAAATTTTATTTCTATAGAAAATTTTGTCAAAATTTTATTTCTATAGAAAATTTTGTATAAATTTTATTTTTATAGAAAATTTTGTCAAAATTTTATTTATATAGAAAATTTTGTCAAAATATTATTTCTATAGAAAATTCTCTATTCAACCGTCGAACGGAACGGACGTGTTTTTCAATAGCGGATAAATTCATCGTAATAGGTACCTACTAAGAATTTCAAGTGTGGTGGGATATTAAGCCACCATGCAGCGAAATTCCAAGTCATCCACTGGGTTGCTAACTTCAGGACCCAGTGGACGGGTATCGACTGGAGTTATAAATCTGGGCAATGACCAAGAGTTAGGCCCAATTAGTCGACCTGTAGACGGGTCGACAGGTGACGACACTATGACAAGTCGAACTTTTTCTAAGGTAACGACATAAAAAGGAGGTATTCCCTCACGAAAGAGTTTCAAGGAACGCAGAAATGCTTTGTTTATCCTAAAGAAGTTAGGATCAGTCGACCCAAGCACGCTGTCGGCTAAACAAAGCGATTCCTTAAAATGGGCTCAAGGAATTCTTGAGACTGGAAAAAGGGAACGATCGCCGGATGAGCTGCCATCCTCCAAAAGGGATCAAAGATCGTTTGCCTCAGTTGCTAAAGACAGCCTTGTGATGGCTATCATTAATAAAGGAGCATTGGACGGTATGGTTCCAAAGCAAAAATGGGGGAAATTGAGAATGCTCTGTCTGTCGTCTACTCACAGGTGCTGCAAAAGTTTCCCGGACCAGATCCTCGACACCAAGAGGCTGGTTGGTATCAAGGACGATTTAAGCTAGTCGAATTTGAGGACCAGAGGTCTATAGAATGTTTTAAAGCTGCTCTGATACTAATTGGTGAAGTTTGGGAAGGAGCTGCTCTAGAGTTAGTCGAGAAGAAAGACATACCGGCTAGACCTAGAGCACATGCGTGGATACCTGCAAACCCTTCTGACCCTGAATCTATTTTAAATAGACTGAAACGATGCAATCCAGATCTTCCAACAGCTAATTGGAAGGTTGGCCGTTTGGATGAAGTGGATGGACCAAGACGGCATGCAGTGTTTATATTAAACACTCAGTCTTTGCCACATCTAGCAAAGTCCCAGGGCCGTGTATGTTATGGCTTTCATTATATCCAAATGAAGGTATATAAAAACGATCAGCTAAAGGATTCAGAAATGGACAATCCTCTGTCTGAATCAGAAGTAAGCGGATCCTCTTGCGAAGTCGAGGGAGATACCAAAGATGAAGACATGGATAGACACCGTATGCGAGAGGAGGTTTCTATTGCCTCAGAACTCACCAAAGTTGAACCTATGGTTATTGCGAGAGTCACCGAGATCTCTGAAGAGAACATTCTTGATGACTCGATTGAAGCGGCTGATGTGACGGTTGTTGAAAATCTCGATGGTCTTACGGATCCTCCAGATAAATCTTCATCATTGTAAGGCTGCATGCGCTGCCTTAAAAGTTCTCCTGATGAAAGGGGACATAGATATAGTTCTTATTCAAGAACCATATGTTTATAGAAACAAAATATGTGAATGAAATGTTGTCAAAATTTTATTTCTATAGAATCTATTCTATTTTTGACAAAAGATTCTATAGAAATAACATTTTGACAACATTTTCTATAGAAATAAAATTTTGACAAACGTTTCTATAGAAATAGAATTTGGACAACATTTTCTATAGAAATATAATTTTGACAAAATTTTTTATAGAAATGAAATTTTGAAAAAAATTTCTATAGAAATACATTTTTGACAAAATTTTCTATAGAAATACAATTTTGTCAAAATTTTATTTCTATAGAAAATTTTGTCAATATTTTATTTCTATAGAAAATATTGTCAAAATTTTATTTTTATAGAAAATTTTGTCAAAATTGTATTTCTATGGAAAATTTTGTCAAAATTGTATTTCTATAGAAATTTTTTTCAAAATTTCATTTCTATAAAAAATTTTGTCAAAATTTTATTTCTATAGAATCTTTTGTGAAAAAATGTTGTAACAAACGAATTTTTTTAGTGATAAAAGTTTAAAATTTTCGAAGAAATTCAAAAAACTTTAACAAAAGAAAAAAGTTTTCGGTAGACGTTTTCTAAACGTTTTTTTTTTCGTGGAGTTGCTCATTAAATATAAAGAGGCAGTAACTAATCGAACTAATATTCCTTAATCTAGTAAAAAATGAGTTGTATATTAATTGAAATTTGCCATTTCTATTCATTATTCTGCACTCCAAATATTTCTGTAGTCATTATAATACCACTGTGGTAGTGATAGGTTAGGTTAGGTGGCAGTCCGATGTATCAGGCTCACTTAGACTATTCAGTCCATTGTGATATCACATTGGTGAACTTCTCTCTTATCACTGAGTGCTGCCCGATTCCATGTTAAGCTCAATGACTAGGCACCTCCTTTTTATAGCCGACTCCGAACTGCGTTCCACATTGCAGTGAAACCACTTAGAGAAGCTTTGAAACCCTCAGAAATGTCACCAGCATTACTGGGGTGGGATAATCCACCGCTGAAAAAATTTTTGGTGTTCGGTCGAAGCAGGAATCGAACCCACGACCTTGTGTATGTTATAGTGATGGATACACAAAAAATATGCCTTTGTAAATTTAATATTGGACGGTGTGAAAATTTAAAATCATCTTAAATTATATTCCCCAAAAAATGAGTAAAAAATATATGTAATAAATATTTACTATTTCCTATATGTCTTGGTATTCGTAATGGGCCAATATAAAGAAAGTCACATAACAAAGTATAAAAAGTATATTAAAATCCGTTTTTTGTTTCTAATAAACTCAACTCGTTAAGTTTTTCATGAAGTGTTGACTATTAAAATACTATTTTCGTGTCATGTTGATTGTGAAGAACTTTTGCACTTCACAAAGTTCCTTTATGTGTATGTTGTGTCTGTGTGTTGGGAATAATAGTAATAGCTACTCTAGTGGTTATTGGTTCGATTCAATCTAAAGTTATTTACAGTGGTTTTTGCTTTTATTTTTATTTTTCTTTTCTTTTTTGTTGTTAAAAGTGTACTTTTATTTTTGGTCTATAGAATTACAGTTTATGGTTATTAGTTTTTCTTTTGTTACTACTACCAAGGAAACCTTTACATTAAAATAGAAATCACAAGGAGTTCAAATAAGGAACAAGTATGAGGAAGCATTACTTTTAAATGGACTGGAATGGAAGGTATACCAAACAAAAGGGAGGCTTATAATCTAGGAAATTGTAAAGAGAGAATAAGGACAAATAGAGAGAGGAAATAAGATATGTTTTTTATCTGTGTGAAATGAGTGGGAGTGTTTGTTTAGCACGTGAAATCTCATTTCCTTCTAAGTATTTGCATACACCCAAACACACACACTTAAATATCATCTGACTTCCGCTCCGCTAGTCTGCGGTGTATGAGCAAGAGTTTATAAAGGTTCTCATTTCATTTATAAGCATAACAGATGATATGCTTCATGGTTTTGTTGTTAGTGCAAGGTACGGGGGATGGGTGTGGTATGGATTTTGGTTTGCAAAAGGCAGTTATGTTCTGTTTGAAAAATTATTATGGTTTCTTTTTTATGATTATTTTTTTTTTTTGTTATTCTTGTTGCTGTTAATATAAGCTTAATTTCTAATTTACTTTTGCTCATTTTCATATTTTCTTCTTGTGGTTGTTACGAAATCCTCTTTTATGCGTTCGATCTGTTTGCATGTGGGGAAAAAAGAAAGAAAAAGAGAAAAAGGAAATACGTTTTTTTTATTTATTTAAATTTCACTCAGGCATATTCTCTTGATCCATAATGTTATAAATTAATATCTTTAAATATATATGAGTATATGTAGGTGTATAAGGTGCATTTGTGTGCTTTTGGATTATTTCTATGGTTTATGATTTGGGGAAGCAGTGGTGGCATAATAGAATTAAGATAATATAAATTGTTCACACTTTTATTGAAGGCACTTCAGTTTCAAGTTTTTATACCCTCCACACGGACGAAAAAGACAGTTTTCATATGTTTGGATGTAAAAATTATATGTTTCGAACTCAAAATTTTTAAATGTAAGCCTATAATTTTCATAAACTAGCATAACATGTTTGAGACATATATGTTAATATGTCAGAACATATTATTTTGGGACATAAAATGTTTGTGAATATAATATGCTTAGATGCAAACATGTATTAATTTGGAAACAGCCCATAAACATATATGTGTTTAGAAAGAGAGACCTAGAGAGTATGTTGCAAGTAAAATAATGGAAGTAACCAATTGACGCCTTAAAAATATATCCACACAAAGAAAATTTCATTAAAATTTTTTTCTACCAGTGTATGTCCTAAGGTGAAACATAATATGTTTGAACAATACAAACAATATTTTGTTTGGACCAATCCTGAAAATATATATGCTTGAAACAAAATGTGTTTGGGGTATATGTTACAGTAGCGATTTTTTTTGAGGGTACACCATAGGATGGGAAGTATATTAAATTTGTCATTCCATTTGTAACACATCGAAATATTGCTCTAAGACCCCATAAAGTATATATGGATGCCCTCATTCCAGAGTGCGCTAAGTCGACTTAGCATGTTTTGATGGAGTTCGCTGTTTTTTATTCGGATTGATGTGAATTGCATCCTGTCAAAAGTTCGAATTTATTGGACATTTCTATCAAAAGTTATGGTTAATATTGTACTTAGCCTGTGACTAAAATTTAAAAAAAAATGTCCAACCCAAAAAGGGCAAAAAAGTTTGTTCGGTCTAAAGTGGTCTAAGTCATTTTTAGCTATGTTCTATTATCACTAATTTGAGTTCGTACATACACAGAAAAAAATTTCACGAAAATTTTTCCAATTAAAATTTTAATTGAGTTTTAAAAAATATTCAATTAAAAATTTAATTGATTCAACAAATTTTTTAATTGAAACAAAAATAAATAGTATCAATTAATTGTTTAATTGGATCAAGTAATTTTTTAATTGGCCTTCAATTCATTTTTTAATTGATACTATCATTTCTGTGATTGAAGACATTTCAATTAAAAAATTAATTGGATCAATTAATTTCGTGATTGAACCAGAAACAAATTTTTTTGTGTGTACTAAAAAAAAAATTATAAAAAATATGATTTTAAGACCGAAAATAAGGGAATTTCTATCCTATACGGGTTTTGAGAAATTTCAAAAAACAAAACTTGTTTCCTGTAAAGTTCACTTTTTAGACTTAGCGCACTTTGGAATGTAGACATCGATATATTCTGGGTGATGGTGAAATTCTGAGTCGATCTAAGCATGTCCGTCCGTCTGTTTAAATCACGCTAACTTCCTAACGAAACAAGCTATCATCTTGAGACTTGGCAAAAGTAGTTGTTATTGATGTAGGTCAGATGGTATTGCAAATGGGCCATATAGGTTCACGTTTACGTATAGCCCCCATATAAACGGACCCCCAAATTTGGCTTGCGGAGCCTCTAAGAGAAACATATTTCATCCGATTTGGCTAAAATTTAGTACATGGTATTAGTATATGGTCTTTAACAACTCAGCAAAAATTGGTCCACATCGGTTCATAATTATATATAGCCCCCATATAAACCGATCCCCAGATTTGGCTTGCGGATCCTCTATGAGAAGCAAATTTCATCAGATCCGGTTCAAATTTGGTACATGGTGTAAGTATATGGTCTCTAACAACTATGCAAAAATTGGTCCACATCGTTCCATATTTATATATAGCCCCCATATAACTCGATCCCCAGATTTGGCTTGCGGAGCCTCTAAGAGAAGCAAATTTCATGCGATCCGGCTGAAATTTGGTACATGGTGTTAGTATATGGTCTCTAACAACTATGCAAAAATTGGTCCACATCGGTCCATAATTATATATAGCCCCCATATAACTCGATCCCCAGATTTGGCTTGCGGAGCCTATAAGAGAAGCAAATTTCATGCGATCCGGCTGAAATTTGGTACATGGTATATGGTCTTTAACAAAGTAAGCAAAAATTGGACCACATCGGTCCATAATTACATATAGCCCCCATATAAACTGATCCCCAGATTTAGATTGCGGAACCTCAAAGAGAAGCAAATTTCAAATTTAGTATATGATGTTGGTATATGGTTTCTAACAACCAAGCAAAAATTGGTCCACATCGGTTCATAATTATATATAGCCCCCAGATTTTACCTCCGGAGCCTCTTGGAAGACCAAAATTCATCTGATTCAGTTGAAATTTGGTTCGTAGTGTTAATATATGGCCTCAAACACCCATGCAAAAATTGGTCGAAATCGGTCCATAATTTTATAAAGCCCCCATATAAACCGATCCCCAGATTTGACCTCAGGAGCCGCTTGGAAGATCAAAATTCATCCGATTTGGTTGAAATTTGGTACGTGATGTTAGTATATGGCATCCAACAACCATGCAGGAATTGGTTCATATCACTCCATAATTATATAAAGCCCCATATAAACCCATCCCGAGATTTGGTTTTGGAGCCTCTTGGAAAAACAAAATTCATCCGATCTGGTTGAAATTTGGTACGTGGTGTTAGTATATGATATTTAAGAACCATACAAAAAGTGGTCCATATCAGTCCATAATCATATATAGCCCCCATATAAATCTATCCCGAGATTTGGTTTTGGAGCTTCTTAGAGGAGCAAATTTCATCCAAGTCAGTTGAAATTTGGTACATTCTGCTAGTATATGGCCGTTAACAACCATGCCTAACTAGCTCCATATCGGTCTATAGTTATATATAGCCCTCAGAAAACGATGTTAAGAGTTTTAAGATACCTTGCCATCGGTAAGTATTACCACAACGCAAATAATTCGATTGTGGATGATAGTCTTTCGCAGAAGTTTCTACGCAATCCATGGTGGAGGGTACATAAGATTCGGCCAGGCCGAACTTACGGCCGTATATACCTGTTTTTAAATAAAATCTGTTCATAAATTTTAATGTTATTCTTTCTTCTTTTCGAAAAATTTCGGCTTATAACCACTCGATCCATAAATATTCTACCAAATTTTGAAGAAAATTTTGCCAAAAGACTACCAAATAAAAGAATCTTATTCTACAGGTTTTGATTTAATTAATTAGAAATCTATGTCAACATTTTATTTCTATAGAAAATTTTGTAAAAATTTTATGTCTATAGAAAATGTTGTCAAAATTTTATGTCTATAGAAAATTTTGTCAAAATATTATTTCGATAGAAAATTTTGTCAAAATTTTATTTCTATAGAAAATTTTGTCAAAATTATATTTCTATAGAAAATTTTCTCAAAATTTTAATTCTATAGAAAATTTAGAAGTACCTCTTAGATGGAGAAGAATATTTTGCAAAATCTTCCAAAACATCAAGAATTCTACCAATTTACCAAACAGTAAAAAATCTGTCATTTTTGGTAGACTCGTGTTCATAATTGTATATAGCCCCCATATAAAGCGACCCCCATATTTCAATTCTGGCTCTATAATTACCGCACAAAAGTTTATATCGGTTCGTAGGTATTTCTTCCCTTTATATCCCGGTCATGAACTGAATATATGCGTATTTAATCGACCTTTCTTTTGTCTAATATATATCCCGCATGGACTAACTTACAGTTTAGAAGATGATGTTAAGAAGTTTTAAGATGCCTTGTCATCGGCCTCAACCTCAATTGTGGACGACCGTCTTTAGTAGAAGTTTCTACGCAATCCATGGTGAAGGGTACATAAGATTCGGCCTGGCCGAACATACGGCCGTATATACTTGTTTTTTTTCTATTATTTGTCTACAATTCAAGCAGATCCTCATTCACAGCATACAGCAATTCACAATCTTTGTGAAACCTTACAGGTGAAATTGTCTATGTGGAGTAATCTGTACACCATATTGTACGGGGATTATGCTATTGCACTTTGCCTCCATGTAATTGTCGTTTTTTATTTTAATGGTTCACAAACGTATGTATTTGTAAAATCGGTTTTTAAAGCAATCTTAGATAAGTGGATTGCCAAAACCATATGTAGTGTAAATACAAGAAAGTAAAGTCTAAGGTCGTATAGGATGAGAATTACCTTACGGAAAATGGAACAACTCCAGGACGGGTACAGGACCAGTCAAAGTTCTGGTCAAAACGTATGAGCGGGACGAGTCACTTTAACATATGTTTCTCATTGACTTGTTAAAATTTACAAATTAGGACCCTACTGGGACTTATTCCAACGGACACGTAGTGGGGCAATTCCTCATGAACCAGTCTGGGTCAAGCTCTAACCAACCTCATTCCATTTTGAGTGTCAGAAAGGAAAAACTTTCGGAATATATTGTTAAACATATTATCATTTTACAACTAGCGTAACCGGGCCCGCTTCGCTGCGTCTTCAGAAGCGTATTTATAGGATAATTTTGCGTTAACTTTGTCGACCATATCTTTCGACCTCAAACCAGATTCGAAAAGATTTGAACTTTTTTAAAGAGTAGGGTCAGGAGAGCTCTGGCACAAAAACTGAGGAGAGGGTGTTCCCTTTCCAACCAATTTTTTTTTTAATTATGATCTGTTGAAGTCCCTGATCAAAAATATATATACTCTGTATGGTCGGAAATCTATATTTCTATGTGCTACAAACCCAATGGCCCTATGGGTTCAATGAGAACCCTATGGGTTCAATGAGAAAAAAGTTATACAAATTTCCTAAATTTTCTAAATTTTACCAAAATTGTATTCAATACGAAGTTACGGTGTTTGTACAAATTCTAAATCCAATTTTCTTCTTAAAATACGATATTTTCTTAAACAAAATTAAAATTATGTTTAAATTTTTTTTTTAAACATCTGTTGTTCAAAAGTAAAAAAATGTCGGAAAAAACATCAAATTTTAGATTCACTTTATGATTTGTGCACATTGCCTACCTTTGGCATGAATTATGGTCTTCAAACAGCCGACAAATCTACCACACGCTGCACGAATATGGATCACATTCGATGAATACGAGCACAAAAAAAAAAAAAAAACAAGTATATACGGCCGTAAGTTCGGCCATGCCGAAGCTTATGTACCCTCCACCATGGATTGCGTAGAAACTTCTACTGAAGCCGATGGCAAGGTATCTTAAAACTTCCTAATACCGTAATATATACCACATAGTCCATACGTGGTATATATTAAACTAAAAAAGGCCGATTAAATACGTATATAATTAAGTTTAAAGTTTCTATAGAAATAACATTTTGGCAAAATAAAATAGTGACAACACTTTCTATAGAAGTAAAATTTTGACAAAATTTTCTATGGAAATAAAATTTGGAAAAAAATTTCTATAGAAATAAAATTTTGACAAAATTTTCTATAGAAATAAAATGTTGACAAAATTTTCTATAGAAATAAAATTTTGACAATGTTTTCTCTAAAAATAAAATTTTGGTAGATTATTTTTGGCTCGAGTGGCAACCATGATTATGAACCGATATGGACCCATTTTTGTGTGATTGGGGATCGGCTATATATAACTATAGACCGATATGGACCAATTTTGGCATGGTTAATAGCCTTATACTAACACCACGTTGCAAATTTCAACCGGATCGGATGAATTTTGCTACTCCAAGAGGCTCCGGAGATCAAATCTGGGGAACGGTTTATATGGGGGCTATATATAATTATGGACCGATAATGACCAATTCTTGCGTGTTTGTTATAGACCACATTCTAACAGCATGTTCCAAATTTCAACCGGATCGGATGAATTTTGCTCCTCTAAGAGGCTCCGGAGGTCAAATCTGGGGATCGGCTTATATGGGGGCTATATATAATTATGGGTCGATGTGGACCAATTTTTGCATGGTCATTAGAGAACATATACCAACACCATGTACCAAATTTCAGCCGGATCGATTGAAATTTGCTTCTCTTAGAGGCTCCGCAAGCCAAATCGGGGGATAGGTTTATATGGGGGCTATATATAATTATGGGCCGATGTGGACCAATTTTTGCATCGTTGTTAGAGACCATATACTAACACCATGTACCAAATTTCAGCCGGATCGGGTGAAATTTGCATCTCTTAGAGGCCTCGCAAGCCAAATCGGGGGATCGGTTTATATGGGGGCTATATATAATTATGGACCGATGTGGACCAATTTTTGCATGGTTATTAGAGACCATATACTAACACCATGTACCATATTTCAGCCGGATTGGAGAATATTCCGGAGATAACTGCAATAATCTGAGGACTTTATGCCGGACTCAAAATAGGTTTGTTTTAGTTCATTGTACTTTACAGGAAGTTTATGATATTGTGAGTGATTTGAAGCGGAATAAATCTCCTGGATATGATAATATATCATCAAATGTTGTTATTGAGTTCAAGGAGTATTTATGTCCATATTTAGTAAAAATATTTAATGTTATGGTTGACTCAGGAAATTACCCCAAAAGTTTAAAAATTAGTAAGGTTATACCAATTCCGAAAGTTGGAGGTGCACTTTCTATTGATCAATTTCGACCAGTGAGTATTTTATCAATCGTTGACGTGGTATTGGAGAAATTATTACATAGAAGCATATCTAAATACCTAGATGATAGTAACACAATATATAGATACCAATTTGGTTTTAGGAAGGGGTCTGGAGTAGAAGAGGCTACTATGAATCTATTGAATTTTGTATGTAGGAGTTTGGATCAAGGATATAAGGGTGTTGGTGCCATATTTTTGGATCTCACTAAAGCTTTTGATATAATTGATCATGATATACTTCTTGAAAAATTATATTACTATGGGATTCGAGGAAGAGAATTATTGTTACTACGGAGTTTCTTGTATAATAGGAAACAGTTTGTACAAGTTTCCGGCGAAAGGAGTAGTATGTGTGATGTGAACAGTGGAGTACCTCAAGGTAGTTGTTTAGGGCCGCTGTTGTTTGCAATTTATATAAATGATATTTCAAATCTGGGATTGGAAGGGTGTATGTTTATGTTTGCGGATGACATATGCCTTCTTTATCCGTACAGAAACGAGCTTGTTTTGAAAATTTCAATGGAGCGTGATATGTGTTTAGTCCTAGAGTATATGAGGATTAACAAGATGGTATTAAATGCGTTTAAGACCAAGCTAATTAGATTCAGACCGAATTCACATCAACTTCGCCAGGACTTTTCGATATCTATAGGTGAGCATGAGGTTAAGGAAGTGAGCGAAGTAAAATACTTAGGACTACATTTGAGGTTTAATTTATCTTGGGACTTGCATATTGCTTTTATAAGAAATAAGGTATCCCCGGCTGTTGGGATTTTGAATAAACTTAGGTATGTCTTAAACACTGAAACCAAGATGATGATATATCAAGCATTAGTTCACAGCCATATTGGGTTTTTGGCGGGAATCTATGGTCACAAAAACTCAACTGAGTTACAATCACTGCAACGCATGCAGAACAAGGCACTAAAAGCGGTTCACAACTTGCCGCAGAGATATTCTACAGTGGATTTGTATGGGAAAATTTGCAACACAATTTTGCCAGTACATTATCTGTATAGATATCAGATACTTATTTATGTTTATAAATCATTGAATAATATAGGATATCACACTATTGGATTTTATCAGAATCAGATTACGTTTAATACAAGGAATAGAACACAATTACGAGTAGCTAGATGTAGGTTGGAGATGTCCAGACAACGAGTAGAATGCATTGGTTGCTCCTTGTTTAACAGATTACCGGTTGATGTAAGGAACTTGTTACGGCTATCGCAATTCAAACGGAATTTGAAGAATCATTTACTACGTAATGTTCAGGAATTTTTGAATTAATTTGTAATTTGAATTATTTACAATAATCAACTGTATTAATATTAAAATATTATATAGTTTTAGGTTACTTCTTAATTAAAAACTTTAGAGTAGTTGTTATCTTGCCAACTTGCCTCAAAAATGTCTTAAAGGCGCTGAGGCTATAAAATGTATTGTTATGTTTTTAATTGAAATTTTAAATAAATAAAAAAAAAAAAAAAAAAAAAATTACTTCTCTTAGAGCAATCGCAAGCCACGGGAGCCACCGTGGTGCAATGGTTAGCATGCCCGCCTTGCATACACAAGGTCGTGGGTTCGATTCCTGCTAAGACCGAACACCAAAAAGTTTTTCAGCGGTGGATTATCCCTCCTCAGTAATGCTGGTGACATTTCTGAGGGTTTCAAAGCTTCTCTAAGTGGTTTCACCACAATGTGGAACGCCGTTCGGACTCGGCTATAAAAAGGAGGTCCCTTGTCATTGAGCTTAATATGGAATCGGGCAGCACTCAGTGATAAGAGAGAAGTTCACCAATGTGGTATCACAATGGACTGAATAGTCTAAGTGAGCCTGATACATCGGGCTGCCACATAACCTAACCTAACCTAAGCCAAATTTGGGGGTCCGTTTATATGGGGGCTATACGTAAAAGTGGACCGATATGGCCCATTTGCAATACCATCCGACCTACATCAATAACAACTACTTGTGCCAAGTGTCAAGTCGATAGCTTGTTTCGTTCGGAAGTTAGCGTGATTTCAACAGACGGACGGACGGACGGACGGACATGCTCAGATCCACTCAGACTTGAAACTTGGCACAATTAGTTGTTATTGATGTAGGTCGGATGGTATTGCAAATGGGCCATATCGGTCCACTTTTACGTATAGCCCCCATATAAACGGACCCCAAAATTTGGCTTGCGAGGCCTCTAAGAGAAGCAAATTTCATCCGATCCGGCTGAAATTTGGTACATGGTGTTAGTATATGGTCTCTAACAACCATGAAAAAATTGGTCCACATCGGTCCATAATTATATATAGCCCCCATATAAACCGATCCCCCGATTTGGCTTGCGAGGCCCCTAAGAGAAGCAAATTTCATCCGATCCGGCTGAAATTTGGTACATGGTGTTAGTATATGGTCTCTAACAACCATGCAAAAATTGGTCCACATCGGTCCATAATTATATATAGCCCCCATATAAACCGATCCCCCGATTTGGCTTGCGAGGCCCCTAAGAGAAGCAAACTTCATCCGATCCGGCTGAAATTTGGTACATGGTGTCAGTATATGGTCTCTAACAACCATGCAAAAATTGGTCCACATCGGTCCATAATTATATATAGCCCCCATATAAACCGATCCCCCGATTTGGCTTGCGAGGCCTCTAAGAGAAGAAAATTTCATCCGATATGGCTGAAATTTGGTACGTGATGTTAGTATATGGTCTCTAACAACCATGCAAAAATTGGTCCACATCGGCTCATAATTATATATAGCCCCCATATAAACCGATCACCAGATTTGACCTCCGGAACCTCTTGGAAGACCAAAATTCATCTGATTCAGTTGAAATTTGGTACGTGGTGTTAATATATGGCCTCAAACTCCCATCCGAAAATTGGTCGATATCGGTCCATAATTATATATAGGCCCCATATAAACCGATCCCCAGATTTGACCTCCAGAGCCCCTTGGAAGAGCAAAATACTTCCCATTCGGTTGAAATTTGGTACGTGATGTTAGTATATGGTATCCAACAACTATGCAGGAATAAGAAGTTTTAAGATACCACAACCCAAGTAATTCGATTGTGGATGACAGTCTTTCGTAGAAGTTTCTACGCAATCCATGGTGGTGGGTACATAAGATTCGGCCTGGCCGAACTTGCGGCCGTATATACTTGTTTGGATTTGAAATAGTTGGCAATGTCAAAAGACTTTCTTGACAGACTGTATACTTTATGGGGTCTTAGAGCAATATTTCGATGTGTTACAAACGGAATGACAAAGTTAATATACCCCCATCCTATGTTGGAGGGTATAAAAATTAATAGTATCAATTAAGTTTTTAATTGGATCAATAAATTTTTTAATTGACTTTCAATTAATTTTTTGATTGATCATTTCTGTGATTGAAGACACTTTAATCAAAAATTTATTGGATGAATTAGTTTCGTGAATGAAGACAAAAAATATTTTTTTGAAGACAAAAAATATTTTGTCTTATTATTGAATTTTTTCTGTGTATTGAACGATAAAGAGAATAGTATAACGAAGATTATACAATTTTTAAATTTGAATTTTCGTTAAAAAAAAAATCTTTACAATTATGGAATAATATGTGCTTCAGTGTCTTTGAATTGTTTATCTGATTTGTATAAACCAATGCATTTATTATGATATCTTTCTGCAAGAGAGTCTAATTGAGTTAATTATGAAGTTTATATAAAAGGCGAACTTAATCCTTCAGCTGATGTTAAATACCACAACTAAAACAAATTCTGAGGCCGGTGAAGAAAAATGCAGATGTAAAACTCCTACGTGTCGAAATTCTAGTTGCCTGAATCCTGTCAGTTTCAAGCCTTGTAGGTTTACGTTTAAGTTTGAAATTTCTTTTATTTCATCAAATATTTATACTAAAAACTTTATTCATAAGTCTTATTTTGAGGTATCGAAATTTTCTGCATGACAGCTAGGAGCCAAAACAAAGTTTGAAAGAATATTCTATCCCGGAGGACCTTATTGGCATTCAGCTTTAGGAAAATTTTGTACAAACACACACACCCATACGACCACTTAAAATGTATTAAAGGCTTATAAGTATATGTGGGCAGGAAAACGTATTTGGATGAGTATTAGTAGAAAAGAGATTGAGGGTTTACCAGGATATATACAGGATACCCAAAATTGAATGAACCCATGCATGTATGTTTTTGTATTTTCATGTGTGTTTTTGTTAACCGCAAAAGTTTGGCTGATTTGTCTTGGTCCTTTTTTTTTTTGTTGTGTGTGGATATTGATGAGGGAAACTTTTTTTTCATATGGTAAAATTTTATTAATAAATTATGATGTATTAGGGGGAAAAAAAGAAGAGGAAACACCTATTCGTATACTCAGTATGTGTGTGTTATCCAAATATCAGTATAACCCAAACAGGATGTCATCTTGTCAAAACATATTAATATTCTGTGAAATAATATTTTCCAATTCAAGTTTTGTGTGTGTGTGGGTGTTTTTTGTAATTTTCTGAGGTTGACCCTCGGTGTCAGTTGATAATTTAATATTCAATTTTTTTATGAATTTTATACTGGATATAGGGGATCAAATTTCATGAAACGTTACTTGACTTAAAAATCATAAATATTAAATGTAGCCCGAAGAGTTGTGTCCAGATAATGTCAGTTGAATGGAATGTTCATTTGGTGAGTTCATGTCACAGAAGTTGTTTGAAAGTAAATTACTCGAATTCAGGATAACCATGTGTTTTGGCTCAAATTGAATTGGTTTCCAAGAGCTCAAGTTTTGGTATTCCAAAAATTTTTGTTGAAATTGACATTTAATTCGACAAAATGAATTGACTCAGACACGTCAGTTAAAGCGAAATTTTTGGTTATCATGGAGTTATGTCAGATGAAGCACTTATGTTATCTAACACTTATCCGTTTATAAGTCTCAAAAATATCCATATATTGGTTCGATAACCGTTGATAATTTCTACAAAGTGGCAAAAAAATGGAGTCACACGCAACTAAATTCGTAGTTCGGGAGAGTAGCTTATGCATATTGAACGAAAAACTAGTCGAACGAAAAGCAGTTACTTGAATTCTAATCAATTTGGCCTTTTCTTTTTTGAAAGTTCATTTCATTTATATGTGAAGACATTGATTATCAAAAATGGCAATTTTTTGCCTAAGAATCATAGCTGCCACATTTGGTATAATTTTTCCAAAAATTGTAGATTTTTTACTGTTTGGTAGAATGGTAGAAAAATTTTCGATAGAAATAAAATTTTGCGAAAATTTTTATAGAAATAAAATTTTGCAAAAAAAATCTATAGAAATAAAACTTTGCGAAAATTTTCTAGAGATATAAAATTTTGCGAAAATTTTCTATAGAAAGAAAATCTTGACAAAATTTTCTATAGAAAGAAAATTTTGCAAAAAATTTCTATAGAAAGAAAATTTTGCAAAAATTTTCGATAGGAAGAAAATTTTTCAAAAAAATTTCTATAGAGAGAAAATTTTGCAAAAATTTTCTATAGAAAGAAAATTTTGCAAAAATTTTCTATAGAAATAAAATTTTTGGAAAATTTTCTACAGAAATAAAATTTTATGAAAAATTTTTATAGAAATAAAGTTTTCTGAAAATTTCTCCCAAGAAATTAGCATATAAACCCAAGTTTTCTGAATATTTTTTTATAGAAATAAAATTTTGCAAAAATTTCCTACAGAAATAAAATTTTGGAACATTTTCTATAGAAATAAAATGTAATGAACATTTTCTATTTAAATGAAATTTAGTGAAAATTTTCTATAGAAATAAAATTTTGTGAATATTTTCTATAGAAATAAAATTTTGCAAAAATTTTCTATAGAAATAACATTTTCGGAAAATTTTCTATGTAAATACAATTTTGCGAAAAATTTCTATAGAAATAAAATTTTGCAAAAAATTTCTATAGAAATAAAACTTTGCAAAAATTTTCTAGAGATATAAAATTTTGCGAAAATTTTCTATAGAAAGAAAATCTTGACAAAATTTTCTATAGAAAGAAAATTTTGCAAAAATTTTCTATAGAAAGAAAATTTTGCAAAAATTTTCTGTAGAAATAACATTTTTTTAATATTTTTTTATAGAAATAAAGTTTTCTGAAAATTTAGCAAACATTTTCTACAGAAATAAAATTTTGCGAAAATTTTCTATAGAAATAAAATTTAATAAAAGTTTTCTATTCAAATAAAAGTTTGTGAACATTTTCTATAAAAATAAAATTTAATGAAAATTTTCTATGGAAATAAAATATAATGAGAATTTTCTATAGAAATAAAATTTAATGAAAATTTTCTATAGAAATAAAATTTTGCGAAAATTTTCCGTTGAAATAAAATTTTGCGAACATTTTCTATAGAAATAAAATTTTTCGAAAATTTTCTATAGAAATAAAATTATGCGAAATTTTTCCGTAGAAATAAAATTTTGCGAAAATTTTCTATAGAAATAAAATTTTGCGAAAATTTTCTATAGAAAGAAAATTTTGGAGAATTTTCTATAGAAATACAATTTAATGAAAATGTTCTCTACAATTTGTGAATATTTTCTACAGAAATAAAATTTTGCAAAAATTTTCTATAGAAATAAAATTTTGGGAAAATTTTCTATATAAATAAAATTTTGCGACAATTTTCTATAGAAATAAAATTTTACAAAAATTTTCTATGGAAAGAAAATTTTGGGAAAATTTTCTATGGAGAGAAAATCTTGAAAAAATTTAATAGAAATAAAATTTTTGGAAAATTTTCTATAGAAATAAAATTTTAGTTTTATAGAAATAAAGTTTTGTAAAAATTTTGTATAGAAATAAAATTTTGCAAGAATTTTCTATAGAAATAAAATTTCAAAAAAATGTTCTACAGAAATAAAATTTTGCGAAAATTTTCTGTAGGAATAAAATTTTATGAAAATTTTCTATAGAAATAAAATGTTGTGAAAATTTTCTGTAGGAATAAAATTTAATGAAAATTTTCTATAGAAATTTTTTTTTTCGAAAATTCTTTATATAAATAAATAAAATTTTTGGAAAATTCTCAATAGAAATAAAATTTTTGGAAAAATTTCAATAGAAATAAGATGTTGCGAAAATTGTCTATAGAAATAAAATGTTGCGAAAATTTTCTATAGAAATAAAATTTTGGGAAAATTTTCTATAAAAATAAAATTTTGCGAGAATTTTTTTTTGAAAGAAAATCTTGACAAAGTTTTCTATAAAAATAAAATTTTGCAAAAATTTTCTATAGAAATAAAATTTTGCAAAAATTTTCAACAAAAATAAAATTTTGCTAAAATTTTTTATAGAAATAAAATTTTTGTTGTTTTTTTGATTTCAGCTTAAAACCATACATTGACTTAACTACAAGTGTAGCTTAACCAACAGAGGAAAAGAATGTTTGTCAAATTTATTTGGGCAAAGCCCTATAGGCTGCAAGATGGTTGGATGGACGAACGTTTCGGAATTACCACATTCCTCATCAGCATTCTCTACTTGCAGCAAAACTATCAACCAATTATCAGAATAAATTCAGGCAGTTTATTAAACCCAACAAGCCGGCTATCACTGTAAAACTTTTTTTCGGAAGGTTCAAGTGTGGTTCATTGTTGGGTTTAATGAACTGTCTGAATTTATTCTGATAATTGGTTGATAGTTTTGCTGCAAGTAGAGGATGCTTATGAGGAATGTGGTAATTCCGAAACGTGCGTCCATCCAACCATCTTGCAGTCTATAGGGTTTTGCCCAAATAAATTTGACAAATATTCTTTTCCTCTGTTGGTTAAGCTACACTTGTAGTTTAGTCAATGTATGGTTTTAAGCTGAAATGAAAAAAAAACAACAACTATGATTAAAGAACAAAACCAACAATAACAAAATAAAACGAATGAAATAAAATTTTGCGAAAATTTCTATATAAATAAAATTTTGCAAAAATTGTCTATAGAAATAAAATTTTGCGAAAATTTTATATAGAAATACAATTTTGCGAGAATTTTTTATAGAAAGAAAATTTTGACAAAATTTTCCATAGGAATAAAATTTTGCAAAAATTTTCTATACAAATAACATTTTGGGAAAATTTTCTATAAAAATAAAATTTTGCAAAAATTTTCTACAAAAATAAAATTTAGCTAAAATTTTCTATAGAAATAAAATTGTGCGAAAATTTCTATATAAAAAAAATTTTGCAAAAATTTTCTGTAGAAATAAAATTTTGCGAAGATTTTCTATAGAAATAAAATTTTGCGACGATTTTCTATACAAAGAAAATCTTGACAAAATTTTCTATAGGGAGAAATTTTTGCAAAAATTTTCTATAGAAATAAAATTTTGCGAAATTTTGGAAAAAAATAAATTTTTGCGAAAATTTTTTATAGAAATAAAATTGTTAGAAAATTATCTATAGAAAAAAAAATTTGCGAAAATTTTCTATGGAAATTCAAGAGATATTTAAACATTGTTGCTATTTTTTCATACTAACCACAAAAAATTGATGAAAAACCTCAAAACAAAGATTTTTTAATTTGGTAGTTTCGTGGTAAAAGTTTCATCAATATTGGTAGATTATGTTTGGCACGAGTGGCAACCGTGCTCAGAATCCATTCAAATGTTAACAATGTTTTCACTTTTTCACTTAACACATATTATATACACCCAGAGAAGGAATATGATCACCTCAAACATGTTTTAAGAGCAAAATGTTATTTTTGGGTGGTGACCATGTAACATGGTTTTCGCAACCATGTTATTTTCTCGGAAATCATGTATCTGATTTCGGCAAGCAGGTTATATTTGACGAGAAAACAACATTTTAGTGACAAACATGTTACATGGTCACCATACAAAAATAACATTTTGCTCTTGAAACATGTTTGAGGTGATCATATTCCTTCTCTGCGTGTAGGTTCATTTCTACTCGACAACAAAATACGAAGTGTTTTGCTTTTCAAAATAGAGGAACCCAAATGAATTTTCTTTCGTTTAAAAGAGGAAAGAGCACATTTGGTAGATATACAAGAACCGGAGACGTCTACGTACTATTTAACATTTACTTTGCATACTTTTAGGCGGGTCAAGTGCCGTATACAAAATAATGTATAAGAAGGGGAAAGTGCTAACAACTATAGTAACTGAAGTGTACACTCGATTACATATTATGGCAATAACGGGACTTGGGATAAAAATTTACAAAAAAAAAAAATAAAAACGTGACACAACTTGACAAAAGAAGTGACACAAAAGTATCACTGCTTCTAAAAAGCGGCAAATGTGCTACTAAAGTGGAAACGGTACCACTACATACGAGTGAATGTGAATATAGTGAAGTCAATATGACCTCCAGTTCGGCTGAGCAAAATCTGATGTACCGTGGAATATGGATCACATATTTAGAAAATCATATGGGGGAAAAAAGGGGCAGAAAAATGCAAAGACGCAATAAAAAGTGGCACGGAAATACCACTGCTTCAAAAAAAATGGCAAACGTGGCACAACGGCAAGAATGCATGTTTACGAATATGATGAAGCCAATACGCCTCCAGTTCGGCCATGCATTAACTGCTATTCCTACTCATTTCTAATTAAAGCTTATTGGCCTTAATATAAGTAACAAAACCATTTCACTTTTCTTTGTGATGCCCTTGGTCAAAAATTATTATGAGATTTCTTGAATAGCTATTAGTGCCTTTCTATGTGCCGTATAATTGAATTCTATTGTGTACTTTCAGAAGTGAAAAAGTTTTTTGTTATAATTCTTAATTACTCTTCAATGCAATTATAAATTTATGATGAACTTATGCCATGCCAAGACCATGCCTTAGGCTATGTAATTTCAAATTAAGCATACACCATTGGCAAGTATGTATAAATATATAAAATAAAAGTTTTCTCAATTAAGCAGGATTATTTTAAGAAATGACATTTAACTTGATTTTGTATGAATTGTATGAATGCCAAAATATACCAACTGGTCTTCTGCAACATCAACACCAACTCTATCAATATTTGCCACTAGAAGTCATTAAATGAACTATGTACATTCAAATATTTAAATAGAAAGGACGCAAAGGTAATGACAAGATGGAGAAGACTATGCCATTTGTTAATCTAGTCCTAGGAATTAATTTTTGCTCTTTGCTCAATTTCATTTATATGGTCTTTTGGACTTTGGACTTTAATTGAGTGTTAAATTTATTTGAATTTTATTTATACAACAAATCGTCGTACTAATTTCAATGGACATTCAGTATAAATAATTTAATAGAAACTATGTTGTGCAGTAAGAAATAGATTCTGTGCTCATGAATAGAAACACTGAAAGAAAAATGAAAATTTTATAGTTAGCTCATACTTTTTATTAAACAAGAAAAATAATATATATTTTTTTTATTCAGCAACGAAAAACCAATGGCAGAAATGAACGAAGAAAAATTTAAAAAGGTTTAGTCCGGGAACCACAGTGATGCAATGGTTAGCATGCTCGCCTTGCATACACAAGGTCGTGGGTTCGATTCCTGCATCGATCGAACACCAAAAAGTTTTTCAGCGGTTGATTATCCCACCTCAGTAATACTGGTGACATTTCTGAGTGTTTCAAAGCTTCTCTAAGTGGTTTCACTGCAATGTGGAAAGCCGTTCGGACTCGGCTATAAAAAGGAGGTCCCTTGTCCTTGAGCTTAACATGGCATCGGACAGCACTCAGTGATAAGAGAGAAGTTCACCAATGTGGTATCACAATGGACTGAATAGTCTAAGTGAACCTGATACATCGGGCTGCCACCTAAAGAAACTTTTGGCGAAAACCAAATGTTCCATGTTCGGGATAATTTAATACCTTCAAAAGTTTTATAAAACGAATAAATTTAGCGGATGTGTATAAAAATTTTGGAAGTGCTGTTTCATGCGTCATCGATGCGTTCCTCAAAGGTAGTTTAATAAGAGCACGGCAGGATCTGGACGTTCCGCTTCATCTAAGGATTTTTCAGGACATTATTTATCGACTTTCGCAAGCACTAGCAAATCTCCATCAAAGACCCGTAAGATTGATGGGCATTTGATCACAATAGTAGAAAATGTGATGAAAATTATCCTTTAAAACTATTGGAAATGTATGATCTTTCCACCTCAAATCTTCAATTAAAACAAGTATATACGGCCGTATGTTCGACCAGGCCGAATCTTATGTACCCTCCAGCATGGATTGCGTAGAAACTTTTACGAAAGACTGTCATCCACAATCGAATTAATTGGGTTGTGGTATCTTAAAACTTCTTAACATCGTTTTCTAAATTGTGAGTTAGTCCATACGTGGTATATATTACACAAAAAAGGTGTGTATAGGTAAGTCTACGAACGATTACGAATCGATATGGACTTTTGCACGTTACGTAGAGAGCCAGAATTGAAATATGGGGACTATATACAATTATGAACTTGATAGGGACCAATTTTTGTGTGATTGGGGATCGATTTATCTGAGGGCTATATATAGCTATAGACCGATATGGACCTAGTTAGGCATGGTTGTTAATGGCCATATACTAGCACAATGTACCAAATTTCAACTGACTCGGATGAAACTTGCTCCTCCAAGAAGCTCCAAAACAAAATCTCGGGATCGGTTTATATGGGGGCTATATATGATTATGGATTGATATGGCATGGTTGTTAAATATCATATACTACCACCACGTGCCAAATTTCAACCGGATCGGATGAAATTTGCTTCTCCGAAAGGCACCCGGGGTCAAATCTGGGGATCGGTTTATATGGGGGCTATATATAATTATTGACTGATTTGAACCAATTCCTGCATGGTTGTTGGATACCATATACTAACATCACGTACCATATTTCAACCGAATCGGATGAATTTTGCTCTTCCAAGGGGCTCCGGAGGTCAAATCTGGTGATCGGTTTATATGGGGGCTATATATAATTATGGACCGATATGGACCAATTTTTGCATGGTCATTAGAGACCATATCACCATAACACCATGAACCAAATTTCAGCCGGATCGGATGAAATTTGCTTCTCTTAGAGGCTCCGAAAGCAAAATGGGGGGATCGGTTTATATGGGGGCTATATATAATTATGGATCGATGTGGACCAATTTTTGCATGATTGTTAGAGACCATATACTAACACCATGTACAAAATTTCAGCCAGCTCGGATGAAATTTGCTTTTCTTAGAGTGTCTGCAAGCCAAATTTGGGGGTACGTTTATATGGGGGCTATACGTAAAAGTCGACCGATATAGCCCATTTGCAATACCATCCGACCTACATCAATAACAACTACTTGTACCAAGTTTCAAGACGATAGCTTGTTTCTTTCAGAAGTTAGCGTGATTTCAACAGACGGACGGACGGATGGACATGGTCAGATCGACTCAGAATTTCACCACGACCCAGAATATATATACTTTATGGGGTCTGGGAGCAATATTTCGATTTGTTACAAACAGAATGACAAAGTTAATAACAGGTTGGCTGACAAGTCCCCGATCCAACAAAGAACAAGTATATACGGCCGCAAGTTCGGCCAGGCCGAATCTTATGTACCCACCACCATGGATTGCGTAGAAACTTCTACGAAAGGCTGTGATTTAGTCCATACATGGTATATATTAGACAAAAAAGTTATGTATAGTTAAGTCTACAAATAATTATGAATCGATATGAACTTTTTGTACGTAGAGAGCCAGAATTGAAATATGGGGGTCGCTTATATGGGGGCTATATACAATTATGAACTTGATATGGACCAATTTTTGTGTGATTGGGGATCGATTTATCTGAGGGCCATATATAACTATAGACCGATATGGACCTAGTTAGGCATGGTTGTTAACGACCATATACTAGCACAATGTACCAAATTTCAACTCACTCGGATGAAATTTACTCCTCCAAGAGGTTCCAAAACCAAATCTCGGGATCGGTTTATATGGAACTATGTACGATTATGGACTGATATGGACCACTTTTGGCATGGTTGTTAAATATCATATACTACCACCACGTACCAAATTTAAAGCAGATCGGATGAATTTTGCTTCTCCAAAATGCACCGGAGGTCAAATCTGGGGATCGGTTTATATGGGAGCTATATATAATTATGGACTGATAGGAACCAATTCCTGCATGGTTGTTGGATACCATATACTAACATCACGTACCAAATTTCAACCGAATGGCAAGAATTTTGCTCTTCCAAGGGGCTCTGGAGGTCAAATCTGGTGATCGATTTATGTGGGGCCTATATATAATTATGGACCGATATCGACCAATTTTTGCATAGGAGTTTGATGCCAAATATTAACACCACATACCAAATTTCAACTGAATCAGATGAATTTTGGTCTTCCAAGAGGTTCCGGAGATCAAATCTGGTGATCGGTTTATATGGGGGCTATATATAATTATGAACCGATGTGGACCAATTTTTGCATGGTTGTTATAGACCATATACTAACATCACGTACAAAATTTCAGCCGGATCGGATGAAATTTGCTTCTCTTAGAGGCCTCGCAAGCCAAATCGGGGGATCGGTTTATATGGGGGCTATATATAATTATGGACCGATGTCGACCAATTTTTGCATGGTTGTTAGAGACCATATACTAACACCATGTACCAAATTTCAGCCGGATCAGATGAAATTTGCTTCTCTTAGAGGCCTCGCAAACCAAATCGGGGGATCGGTTTATATGGGGGCTATATATAATTATGGACCGATGTGGACCAATTTTTGCATGGTTGTTAGAGACCATATACTAACATCATGTACCAAATTTCAGCCGGATCGGATGAAATTTGCTTCTCTTAGAGGCCTCGCAAGCCAAATTTTGGGGTCCGTTTATATGGGGGCTATACGTAAAAGTGGACCGATATGGCCCATTTGCAATACCATCCGACCTACATCAATAACAACTACTTGTGCCAAGTTTCAAGTCGATAGCTTGTTTCGTTCGGAAGTTAGCGTGATTTCAACAGACGGACGGACGGACGGACGGACATGCTCAGATCGACTCAGAATTTCACCACGACCCAGAATATATATACTTTATGGGGTCTTAGAGCAATATTTCGATGTGTTACAAACGGAATGACAAAGTTAATATACCCCCCATCCTATGGTGGTGGGTATAAAAACGTATTTTTTGTCAAAATTCGTTTTTATTATTCAACATAGTTCCCTTCAAGAGCGATACAACGATTATAAAGACCTTCCAATTTTTTTGATACCATTTTGGTAGTACTCCTTCGGTTTTGCCTCAAAATAGGCCTCAGTTTCGGCGATCACCTCTTCATTGCAGCCAAATTTTTTCCCTGCGAGCATCCTTTTGAGGTCTGAGAACAAGAAAAAGTCGCTGGGGGTCAGATCTGGAGAATACGGTGGGTGGGGAAGCAATTCGAAGCCCAATTCATGAATTTTTGCCATCGTTCTCAATGACTTATGGCACAGTGCATTATCTTGGTGGAACAACACTTTTTTCTTCTTCATATGGGGCGGCCAAACGGATTTCGACCTTCAAACGCTCCAATAACGCCATATAATAGTCACTGTTGATGGTTTTTCCCTTCTCAAGATAATCGATAAAAATTATTCCATGCGCATCCCAAAAAAACAGAGGCCATTACTTTGCCAGCGGACTTTTGAGTCTTTTCACGCATCGGAGACGGTTCACCGGTCGCTGTCCACTCAGCCGACTGTCGATTGGACTCAGGATTGTAATGATGGAGCCATGTTTCATCCATTGTCACACGTCGACGGAAAAACTCGGGTGTATTACGAGTTAACAGCTGCAAACACCGCTCAGAATCATCAACACGTTGTTGTTTTTGGTCAAATGTGAGCTCGCGCGACATCCATTGTGCACAGAGCTTCCGTACATCCAAATATTGATGAATGATATGACCAACACGTTCCTTTGATATTTTTAAGGCCTCTGCTATCTCGATCAACTTCATTTTACGGCCATTCAAAATCATTTTGTGGATTTTTTTGATGTTTTCGTCGGCAACCACGTCTTACGGGCGTCCACTGCGTTCACCGTTCTCCGTGCTCATTTCACCACGCTTCAATTTTGCATACCAATCAGTTATTGTTGGTTTCCCTGGGGCAGAGTCCGGAAACTCATTATCAAGCCAAGTTTTTGCTTCCACCGTATTTTTGCCCTTCAGAAAACATTATTTTATCAAAACACGAAATTCCTTTTTTCCATTTTTTTTTCACAACAACAAAAGTTGCTTCACAAAAGACGCACTATCTCACAAACTAATTGACTTACAGACGTCAAATTTTGACACGAATCATTTGAAGGTTGGTACTATATAAAAATAATATGCATTTAATACTAGCGACGCCATCTATGTATCAGACCGGGGACTTATCAGCCAACCTGTTATACCCCAATCCTATGGTGGAGCGTACAAAAAAATTCAATAAAACAATTTTATTAGTTTTTCAGTGTACCCACCTATACATAGAGTATCCCATTGGTATTTACATACATATGCATTTGTTTAACTTTAATACTGTTTGGATTTATCTTTCATTGCCATGACAATCATTCATTATTCACTAGCATAGCACACGTATTTTATTCGATTATTTCGATGTGACATTAGTTTCGTTGAAAGGATATGTTTGCACATATACACCCGTGCACTCGACAGGGGTTTGTACCTCTTCATCATGATGACCATGATTGGCAGACGGGGCTAGGGGGGCTTGAGACAATCAATACATACTGCTTGTATATTTGAAATGCTCCATAGTGGCCAATGCTTAGTTTAGTATTCATTAACTAATTATTTATTTGTTTTCGACAGAATAAACAGTCATTTATCTTGGTCTATAGAAGATCTATTGTTTTGTGGAAAACCTAACGATTGATTCTAATTAAATATGCTACTTTAATTAAAATATTTGTTACCCACTAAGGTTTGAGATATAGAGAGAGACTCTTGTAGTGAGTTGTAACGAATGAGCACGAGTTTTGCATTGAAATAAAATGTCACAAATGGACAAATAGGATTTTTATTTTAAAGTTTTAGTTTAGTTTTAAAGTTAAGGTTGGTGGTGCACACTCTCTGGAAACAGAAAATATTCAATCGATTAATAATATATGTCTAATTAATTGTTTTTATATACATCACCGTAGTACAAGTTTCAAATTTTGTTTATAACACACCGATATATCGATTATCAACCATATGTGATATATATATTCTTGATCGAGGTGAAAATGTATCTGGTGCGTAAATTAGTAATGCGGGATTGACAACAGATGGCATCGGGCAGAACTGTAATATTCATTTCACAACCTCACTTCGTAGCTTTAGTTTTCAAAATGAGTCATTTGGCCAGGGTGTAATCAACACAGTTGTTTCTTTTTTGCCCCTCAATATCCCAGTAAAAGAAAAAACAAACGTTACAAAAAAGTATTAAAGATTTTATCCTTAGGTCCAGAAGTGGTTTAAAATTGGCGCAGAATCCATGGACTTGTGATATTTAGGAGGGATGTCCACCATTTCAACAGCCGTCGCACTGAATTTGCATCACTTTTTAAGGTGTGTTATTGAGCTTAACATGGAATCGGGCCAAACTCAGTGATAAGAGAGAAGTTCACCATTGTGGTATCCCAATGGACTGAATAGTCAAAGTGAGCCTGATACATTGGGCTGCCACCTAACCTAACCTAAGGTGTGATCCGAATTTAGTGTTTTGGATGTGAATTAAAATTTTTTGTGACACTTTGCCAATTCAATAATTTTTATAATTTTTTACGATTGACATCAAATGCTTTCAAAAATTCGCAATTTTTCTAGAATGGATTAAGCATTTTTTTTTGACAAAATTTAATTTATTTGTATCATTTTATTAATTCATTAATGTTGAATTAAAATAAATACATGTGTGGTTAAAATAAATGACATCTTTGGAAGATATTGGAGGGATGTGCATATCGTGTTAGCAAAATAGCACTTACGGGAAGCTGGCGACCTGCTGCCGTAAAGGTAACAGAGGATATGTTTCAAAATAGATGGGAAAAAGTAGCAATCCGATATGATATACATCCGAAAATGTTGTCCGTATGCTTGTTGTTATTGCGCTACAACGTTCAGTAATGAAGGCAACGTGTTGACATTTGACATACATTCGTTTTCTGTGTCGCAGGAAAATTTTTGCAAAATATTCCTCACCAACTAATTTTGACAAAATTTTTTATAGAAATAAAATTTTGACAAAATTTTATATAGAAATAAAATTTTGACAAAATTTTCTTTAGAAATAAAATTTTGACAAAATTTTCTATAGAAATAAAATGTTGACAAAATTTTCTTTAGAAATAAAATTTTGACACAATTTTCAACAGAAATAAAATTTGGACACAATTTTCTATAAAAATAAAATTTTGACAAAATTTTCTATAGAAACAAAATGTTGACAAAATTGTCTATAGAAATAAAATTTTGACAAAATTTTAAACAGAAATAAAATTTTGACACAATTTTCAACAGAAATAAAATTTGGACAAAATTTTCCATAGAAATAAAATTTTGACAACATTTTCTAAAGAAATAAAATTTTGACAAAATTTTCGATAGAAATAAAATTTTAACGAAATTTTCAACAGATATAAAATTTGGAAAAAATTTTCTTTAGAAATAAACTTTTGACAACATTTTCTATAGAAATAAAATTTTGCAAAATTTTCTATAGAAATAAAATTTTGACAAATTTTCTATAGAAATAACATTTTGACAAAATTGTCAACAGAAATAAAATTTTGCAAAATTTTCAACAGAAATAAAATGTTGACAAAATTTTCTACAAAAATAAAATTTTGCAAAATTTTCTATAGAAATAAAATTTGACAAAATTTTCTAAAGAAATAAAATTTTGACAAAATTTTCAATAGAAATAAAGTTTTGACAAAATTTTCTATAAAAATGAAATTTTTAAAAAATTTTCTATAGAAATAAAGTTTTGACAAAATTTTCAACAGAAATAAAATTTGGACAAAATTTTCAACAGAAATAAAATTTGGACAAAATTTTCTGAAGAAATAAAATTTTGACAAAATTTTCTATACAAATAACATTTTGACAAAATTTTCTATAGAAATAAAATTTTGACAAAATTTTCCAATGAAATAAAATTTTGACACAATTTTCTACAGACATAAAATTTTGACAAAACATTCTATGGAAATAAAATTTTGACAAAATTTCCTTTATAAATATAATTTTGACCAAATATTCTACCGAAATAAAGTTTTGACAAAGATTTCAATAGAAATAAAATTTGGATAAATTTTTCTATAGAAATTAGATTTTGACAAAATTTTCTACAGAAATAAAATTTTTACAAAATTTTCTATAGAAATAAAATGTTGACAAAATTTTCTATAAAAATAAAATTTTGACCAAACTTTCTATACAAATAAAATTTTGACAAAACTTTCCATAGAAATAAAATTTTGACAAAATTTTCTATAGAAATACATTTTTGACAACATTTTCTATAGAAATACAATTTTGACAAAATTTTCGTTAGAAATAACATTTTGACAAAGATTTCAATAGAAATGAAATTTGGACAAAATTTTCTATAGAAATTAAATTTTGACAAAATTTTCTAAAGAAATAAAATTTTGACAAAATTTTCTATACAAATAACATTTTGACAAAATTTTCTATAGAAATAAAATTTTGACAACATTTTCCAATGAAATAAAATTTTGACACAATTTTCTACAGAAATAAAATTTTGACAAAACAATCTATGGAAATAAAATTTTGACAAAATTTCCTTTATAAATATAATTTTGACCAAATATTCTACAGAAATAAAGTTTTGACAAAGATTTCAATAGAAATAAAATTTGGATAAATTTTTCTATAGAAATTAGATTTTGACAAAATTTTCTACCGAAATAAAATTTTTACAAAATTTTCATAGAAATAAAATGTTGACAAAATTTTCTATAAAAATAAAATTTTGACCAAACTTTCTATACAAATAAAATTTGGAAATAAACTTTTGACAACATTTTCTATAAAAATAAATTGTTTACAAAACTTCCCATAGAAATAAAATTTTGACAAAATTTTCAACAGAAATAAAATTTTGACAAAATTTTCAACGGAAATAAAATTTTGACAACATTTTCAACAGAAATAAAATTTGGACAAAATTTTCAACAGAAATAAACTTTTGACAAAATTTTCGATAGAAATAAAATTTTGACAAAACTTTCTATAGAAATAAAATTTTGACAAAATTTTCTATAGAAATAAAATTTTGACAAAATTTTCTTTAGAAATAAAATTTTGACAAAATTTTCTATAGAAATAAAATGTTGACAAAAATTTTCTATAGAAATAAAACTTTGACAAAATTTTCTATAAAAATAACATTTTGACAGAGTTTTCTATAGAAATAAAATTTTGACAAAATTTTTTATAGAAATAAAGTTTTATTGTTATTTTTGATCTCAGCTTAAAGCCATGCATTGACTAAACTACAAGTGTAGCTTAACCAACAGAGGAAAAGTATGCTTGTCAAATTTATTTGGGCAAAGCCTTCGGGAGGTTCAAGTGTAGTTCACTTTGGGTTGAGTGAATTACCCGAATTTATTCTGATAATTGGTTGATAGTTTTGCTGCAAGTAGAGGATGCTGATGAGGAATGTGGTAATTCCGAAACAGCTGTACATCCAACCATCTTGCAGTCTATAGGGCTTTGCCCAAATAAATTTGACAAGCATACTTTTCCTCTGTTGGTTAAGCTACACTTGTAGTTTAGTCAATGCATGGGTTTAAGCTGAGATCAAAAACAACAATAACGATTGAAGAGAAGCCAACAATAACAAACAAAACGAAATAAAGTTTTGACAAAATTTTCAACAGAAATAAAATGTTGACAAAATTTTCTACTGAAATAAAATGTTGACAAAATTTTCTATAGAAATAAACTTTTAAAAAATTTTCTATAGAAATAAAATTTTGACAAAATTTTCTATAGAATTTTGACAAAACTTTCTATAGAAATAAAATTTTGACAAAACTTTCTATAGAAATAAAATTTTGACTAAATTTCCTATAGAAGTAAAATTTTGACAAAATTTAGGAATAAAAGTTTGCCAAATATTGTTTTTGTTTGGTAGTTTTTTGGTAAAATTTCTCAAAATTTTGGTAGATTATTTTTGGCTCGTGTCTTACACCCTCATAAACATTTGAATTGACAATTCGATGCATTGACCTATGTTCAATCCTTCGTCAAAAGTGTAACTAGTCTTCATTAAAAATAAAAAGTGATATTGGTGAAAACAATTATTGTTTTTTAGTTTCCCCTCCTTCCTGAATAGCGTCGTAGGTATCTAAAGTGAATTAAATGTTCTGAATGAATTCAAACTTACCACTCCCTAAAAAAAAAATCGCTTCTCTAACATATACCCCAAACACATTTTGCTGCAAGCATATATATTTTCACGATTGGTCCAAACAAAATATTGTTTGTATTGTTTAAACATATTATGTTTCACCTTAGGCGTACATTGGTAGAAAAAACATTTAATGAAATTTTCCTTGTGTATATATATTTTTAAGGCGCCAGTTGGTTACTTCCATTCTTTTACTTGCAGAATACTCTCTAAGTCGCTCTTTCTAAACACATATATGTTTATAGGCTATTTCTAAATAAATATATGTTTGCATCCAATCATATTATATTTACAAAACTTTTTATGTCCCAAACATAATATGTTCTAGCATATTAACATATATGTTCCAAACATGTTATTGTGTTTAAAAATTAGACTTCCAAACCTATAATTTTTACACCCAAACATATGAAAAACAGTCTTTTTCGTCCGTGCATAGGAATTTTGCACACAATCTACGCTGAATTAATGAACAATCCTTTTTCATCCACACGCTCTCGTCCAAAGAAGAGAGAAAATATTCTCAGAAAACGGTTACGGAAATGTCCATTATTTACATTAGCATTGATGTCTGATAACGGTGCCTATGAAGTGTCATTGTTTGCATTAACTTTTCTGGGTCCGCACTGTTTGACTTGTCCATTGACAGTAGCATTAATTTTTCCTCTCGATTATTATTTTACTTTGATGTAATATGACGATGATGATTATGATGTTTTTAAGACACATGACACAAGAAGGAAATTAATTTATGAATAAAATTACAGCTCTTGTTGGTGTTTCCATTGGCTTTTGCAAAGGACTTAAAAACGATTCTTACTTACCACATTTTGTGGCCAGTGAAAATATTATAAATTCTCTGTTACTCAAAACACACAAAGTTAACTATTTACAAAGGCAGTGAAGTATTAAAGCATAAGTGTCAAAAGTGTTTAAATAATTATTCGTAAACTTATGAAATATAATTAAGACGAAATTAAGGCAAGACTTTTTATTTTGAATTATTTTTAAGGCCATTAAAATCCTTTTAAGCACAGACATCTGTGTGTTATTGTCGGGACCCGCAAAAACGTTGGTGACTCACACGTGTGTCACGCTTGACAAATCAAATAAACAGATATCGCACATGAGCGAGAGTTACGAAAATAATTAGTTGCATGGTCATTAGAGACCATATACTAACACTACGTATCAAATTTCAACCGGATCGGATGAAATTTGCTTCTCTTAGAAGCTCCGCAAGCCAAATCGGGGGATCGGTTTATATGGGGGCTATATATAATTATGGACCGATGTGGACCAATTTTTGCTTGGTAGTTAGAGACCCTATACTAAAACCATATACCATATTTCAGCTAGATCGGATGAAATATGCTGCTCTAACTTTGCAATACCATTCGACCTACATCAATAGTTTCGATAGTTTATTTCGTTGGGAAGTTAGCGTGATTTCAACAGACGGACGGACGGATTGACGGACGGTTATGCTTAGATCGACTCAGAATTTCACCACGACCCAGAATATATATACTTTATGGGGTCTTAGAGCAATATTTCGATGTGTTACAAACGGAATGATAAAGTTAATATACCCCATTCTATGATGGAGGGTATAATAATATGATTTTGAGAAGCGATGCGAAATCCCACACGACTTAGAAGACTGAGAAATTCAGTTCTCAAATTTGATTGTGAATGTGATTTAGTGGACATATCGTTCTGAAATTTGGCGCTACTTCCTGTTTTATCTGCAGGCCTAGCCGTCGTTTAAGCCGACCCTTCGATTTGCTTTTATGTGTATTTAGACCCCGAAAATTTTATCTGATTTGCTGAAAATGGCTGATCTCCTGATTTCACTCTGAAATAGAAAAATCCAGAGGTATTTAAGGATCACAACAAGGTATGCGAATATTGTCCGTTGTTTTGGCCCCATATAGACCGATCTCCAAATTTAAATTATTGTGCTTCTAGACACCGCAATTTACTTTGGCAAAATAGTAGTGTGGGAAAAAATCAAAACCAATGAATTAAAAAACTAATATCAACATCCAATACTTATATGACATGTCTAATATATGATATGATACATAAAATATGATCTTTTCAAATCTAACATATTTCCTTGCATTTAAAATGCATGCATCCTATATCATCCTTATTTGTCATTGCATAATTTGGAAATGTTTATACGATAGTGGCAACGATTTTCCTATTAGTAGATCAACACATGAGGAGCTTACGATTTATACATTATGGCATTACTCCTTGAATACTTTATAATAATCATCACACAATAAGAAAGGATATTCATTTGCATATTACTTCAAAAAAACAACAACGACCGGATGGGTGGGGATGTGAGTGTGTTTTTGTATGTGTAAATGACTGTGTTTATTCGACCCAGTAGTTTGTGAATAAAAGTGAATTTGCATAGGAAGCAAGTGGAAATCCATACAAATGTAGGTATTATGCACTCAGATGAACAGATGTATTCAGAAGTAGCAGATTCATATGATCTGCGTACATCCTTGGCAGAGTGTATATTGGAATATTGCAAAGTGTGTGTAGCATTATGAACTTTTATGAAATATTTTGCACGTATCCTGCTGTTTACACGCTTGACTACACTAATAACCAAAATTTTATAAGTTATAGATTCTGTATATAAATGAAAAATATGCTTATTTTTATTCAGAAGTTTTGTTTTTGACAATATTTTTTTAAAGAAATAAAATCTTGTCAAAATTTTCTATCAAACTACAATGTTGGCCAAATTTTCTATGGAAATACAATTTATACAAAATTTTCTATAGAAATAAAATTTTGACAAAAAATTCTATAGCAATAAAATTTTGACTAACAATGTCTATAGAAATACAATTTTGGCAAAGTTTTCTCCAGAAGTAAAATTTTGACAAAATTTTTTTATAGAAGTAAAAATTTTGACAAAACTTTCTAAAGGAATAAAATGTTGGCAAAATTTTTATAGAAATAAAATTTTGACAAAATTGTGTATAGAAATAAAATTTTTGACAAAATTTTCTATAGAAATAAAACTTTTGACAAAATTTTCTATAGAAATAAAATTTTGACAAAATTTTCTATACAAGCTTAATTTTGATAAAATATTCTATAGAAATAAAATTTTGACGAAATTTTCTGTAGAAGTAAAATTTGAATAACATTTTCTATGGAAGTAAAAGTTATGATAAAATTTCTGTAGAAATAAAAGTTTGACAAGATTTTCTATGGAAATAACATTTTGTTAAAATTTTCAGTAGAAATAACATTCTGATAAACTTTTCTATAGAAGTAAATCTTTGACAATATTTTCCATAGCAGAACATTTTTGGCAAAATTTTTTTTAGAAGTAAATTTCTGACAAAATATTCTATAGAAATAAACTTTTGAAATAATTTTATACAGAAATAAAATTTTGGGAAATTTTCTATAGAAGTAAATTTGTGACCAAACTTTTTATAGAAATAAATTTTTGACAAAATTTTCTGTAGAAATAAAAATGTGAGAGATATTTCTATAGAAATAAAATTTTGACAAAATGTTCTATAGAAATAAAATTTTGACAAAATGTTCTATAGAAATAAAATTTCAACAAAATTTTCTATAGAATAAAATTTTGACAAAATTTTCTATAGAAATAAAATTTTCTATAGAAATAAAAATTTGACAAAAATTTTTTATAGAAGTAAAAGTTTTAAAAATTTTTTCCATAGAATTAAATTTTGGCAAAAACTTCTATAGAAATAAAATTTTGACAAAATTTTTTATAGAAATAAAATTTTAACAAAATTTAACAAAATTTTTGTAAAAATTTTCTAAAGAAATAAAATTTTAACAAAATTTTCTATAGAAATAAAATTTTGACAAAATTTTCTATAGAAATAAAACATTGACAAAATTTTCTATAGAAAAAAATTTTTGACAAAATTTTCTACAGAAATAAAATTTTAATAAAATTTTGACAAAATTTTAACAAAATTTTCTATAGAAATAAAATTTTGACAAAATTTTCTATATAAGCTAAATTTTGATAAAATACTCTATAGAAATAAAAATTTAACAAAAAATTCTATAGAGTTAAAAATTTGACAAAATTTTTATAGAAATAAATTTTTAACAAAATGTTCTATAGAAATAAACTTTTGACAAAGTTTTCTATAAAAAAATAAAGTTTTGACAATATTTTCTATAGAAAGAAAATTTTGATAAAATTTTTTATAGAAATAAAAATTTGCCAAATTTCCTATAGAAGCTAAATTTTGATAAAATTTTCTATAGAAATAAAATTGTGACAAAATTTTTATAGAGATAAAACTTTGACAAAATTTTCTAAGGAAAAATAATTTTGACAAAATTTTCTATAGAAATACAGTTTGCACAAAATTTTCTATACCCTGTTCCACAGTGTGGCGCAGGGTATAATAAAATGTTGACAAAATTTTTCTATAGAAATAAAATTTTGACAAAATTTTCTGTAGAAATAAATTTTTAACAAAATTTTCTATAGAAGTAAAATTTTGAGAAAAATTTCTATAGAAATAAATTTTTAACAAAATGTTCTATAGAAATAAAATTTTGACAAAATTTTCTATAAAAATAAAATCTTGCAAATATTCTATAGAAATAAAATTTTGAGAAATTTTTCTATAAAAATGAAATTTTGACAAAAATTTCTATAGAATTGGCTTCTATAGAAATTTTGGTAATATTTTCTAACGAAATAAACTTTTGACAAGGTTTTCTATAAAAATAAAATTTTGACAAAATTTTCTATAGAAAGAACATTTTGACAAAATTTTTTATAGAAATAAAATTTTGCCAAATTTCCTATAGAAGCTAAATTTTGATAAAATTTTCTATAGAAATAAAATTTTGATAATGTTTTCTATGGAAATAAAATTGTGAGAAAATTTTTATAGAGATAAAATTTTGACAAAATTTTCTATAGGAATAAAATTTTGGCAAAATTCTCTATAGAAATAAAATTTTTACAAAATTTCCTATAGAAATAAAATTTTTACAAAAATTGTTATGGAAATAAATTTTTGACAAAATTGTGTATAGAAATAAAATTTTTGACAAAATTTTCTATAGAAATAACATTTTCTATAGAATTAAAATTTTGACAAAATTTTCTATACAAGCTAAATTTTGATAAAATATTCTATAGAAATAAAATTTTGACGAAATTTTCTGTAGAAATAAAATTTCTGACAAAATTTTCTATAGAAATAAACTTTTGAAATAATTTTATACAGAAATAAAATATTGGGAAAATTTCTTTAGAAGTAAATTCGTGACAATATTTTCTAAGGAAATATAATTTTGACAAAATTTTCTATAGAAATACAGTTTGCACAAAATTTTCTATAGAAATAAAATTTTGACAAAAACTTCTATAGAAATAAAATTTTGACAATTTTTTTTTTCTTTTCCTCTGTTGGTTAAGCTGCACTTATAGTTTAGTCAATGTATGGGTTTAAGCTGAAATAAAAAAAAACAACAACAATGATTAAAGAACAAAAACCAACAATAACAAAACAAAACGAATGAAAAAAAATTTTTATAGAAATAAAATTTTAACAAAAAGTTCTATTGAAATAAATTTTTAAAAAAAATTTTTCTATAGAAATGAAATTTTAACAAAATTTTCTATAGAAATAAAATTTTGACAAAATTTTCTATAGAAATAAAATTTTGACAAAATTTTCTATAGAAATAAAATTTTAATCAAATTCTCTATACAAGTAAAAGTTTTGATCAACTTTGTTGTAGAAATAAAATTTTGACAAGATTTTCTATGGAAATAAAATTTTGATAAAATTTTGTGTAGAAATAACATTCTGATAAAATTTTCTATAGAAAAAAATTGTGACAAAATTATCTTTAGAAGTAAATTTTTGACAAAATTTTCTATAGGAATAAACTTTTGAAATAATTTTATACAGAAATAAAATTTTGGGAAATTTTCTATAGAAGTAAATTCGTGACAATATTTTGTATAGAAATAAAATTTTGAGATAAATTTCTATAGAAATAAAAGTTTTACAAAATTTTCTATAGAAACAAAATTTTAACAAAATTTTCTATAGAAATAAAATTTTGACAAAATTTTCTATAGAAATAAAATTTTGACAAAATTTTTTATGGAAATAAAATTTTGACAAAATTTTCTAAGGAAATATAATTTTGACAAAATTTTCTATAGAAATACAGTTTGCACAAAATTTTCTATAGAAATAAAATTTTGACAAAAACTTCTATAGAAATAAAATTTTGACAATTTTTTTTTTCTTTTCCTCTGTTGGTTAAGCTGCACTTATAGTTTAGTCAATGTATGGGTTTAAGCTGAAATAAAAAAAAACAACAACAATGATTAAAGAACAAAAACCAACAATAACAAAACAAAACGAATGAAAAAAAATTTTTATAGAAATAAAATTTTAACAAAAAGTTCTATTGAAATAAATTTTTAAAAAAAATTTTTCTATAGAAATGAAATTTTAACAAAATTTTCTATAGAAATAAAATTTTGACAAAATTTTCTATAGAAATAAAATTTTGACAAAATTTTCTATAGAAATAAAATTTTAATCAAATTCTCTATACAAGTAAAAGTTTTGATCAACTTTGTTGTAGAAATAAAATTTTGACAAGATTTTCTATGGAAATAAAATTTTGATAAAATTTTGTGTAGAAATAACATTCTGATAAAATTTTCTATAGAAAAAAATTGTGACAAAATTATCTTTAGAAGTAAATTTTTGACAAAATTTTCTATAGGAATAAACTTTTGAAATAATTTTATACAGAAATAAAATTTTGGGAAATTTTCTATAGAAGTAAATTCGTGACAATATTTTGTATAGAAATAAAATTTTGAGATAAATTTCTATAGAAATAAAAGTTTTACAAAATTTTCTATAGAAACAAAATTTTAACAAAATTTTCTATAGAAATAAAATTTTGACAAAATTTTCTATAGAAATAAAATTTTGACAAAATTTTTTATGGAAATAAAATTTTGACAAAATTTTCTAAGGAAATATAATTTTGACAAAATTTTCTATAGAAATACAGTTTGCACAAAATTTTCTATAGAAATAAAATTTTGACAAAATTTCTCTATTCAAATACAATTTTGACAAAATTTTCTGTAGAAATAAAATTTAAAAAAAAATTTCGATAGAAATAAAATTTTGAAAAATTTTTTTATAGAAATAAAATTTTAAACAAATTTTTATAGAAATAAAATTTTAACAAAATGTTCTATAGAAATAAATTTTTGAAAAAATTTTCTATAAAAATAAAATTGTAACAAAATTTTCTATAGAAATAAAATTTTGTCAAAATTTTCTATAGAAATAAAATTTTGACATCTTCTATAGAAATAAAAATTTCACAAAAATTTTTTTATAGATGTAAAAATTTTGACAAAGTTTTCTATAGAAATAAAATTTTGACAAAATTTTATATAGAAATAAAATTTTTGGACAAAATTTTCTATAGAAATAAAATTTTGACAAAATTTTCTATAGAAATAAAATTTTGATAAAATATTATATAGAAATAAAATTTTGACAAAATTTTCTGTCGAAATACAATTTTAATAAAATTTTCTATACAAGTAAAAGTTTTGATAAACTTTTTTGTAGAAATAAAATGTTGACAAGATTTTCTATGGAAATAAAATTTTGATAAAATTTTCTGTAGAAATAACATTCTGATAAAATTTTCTATAGAAAAAAATTGTGACAATATTTTCTTTAGAAGTAAATTTTTGACAAAATTTTCTATAGGAATAAACTTTTGAAATAATTTTATACAGAAATAAAATTTTGGGAAATTTTCTATAGAAGTAAATTCGGGACAATATTTTCTAAGGAAATATAATTTTGACAAAATTTTCTATAGAAATACAGATTGCACAAAATTTTCTATAGAAACAAAATTTTAACAAAATTTTCTATAGAAATAAAATTTTGACAAAAACTTCTATAGAAATAAAACTTTGACAAAATTTTTCTATACAAATAAAATTTTGACAAAATTTTCTGTAGAAATAAAATTAAAAAAAAAAAAATTCGATAGAAATAAAATTGTAACAAAATGTTCTATAGAAATAAAATTTTGAAATTTTTTTCTATAGAAATAAAATTTTGACAAAATTTTTTACTAATCACAAAAAATTGACGAAAAACTTCAAAATAAAGCTGTATTAAATTTATGAAATTTTTAGTAAAATGTTCTTACAATTGTGGAAGATTATTTTTGGCACGAGTGGCAACCGTGGTGGCTCATTAAACTTTTAGATTATCAATATTGCCTTCAATGTGAGTGTTTCTAGCCATGTGAAATATATAAAATTTTCCTATAAAAGTGCAAGCTTGTATATCAGTGAGAGGACATTTAAATATATGTGTGTGAGTTGTATATATGTGTTCATACTTAGTACAACCAAAGATGAATTAAAATAAATTACCTGGTCGTTGGGAGGAGCAATTGCAGAAGAAGAAATTTATATTTCATGCAATTGTATGTGCTGTTGCACATGGCTGAAGGAACGCATTCTTTAGAGTATATTTCAGCAGCAACAGGATGACTCTTTGCACATATTCTATGTTTCAGTTGATGTTCCAACAGCAGCCTCAACCGTTGATGTTGCCGAGGGCGATGTCGACGATGATGGTTCAGAGGCAATGCTAGTATTGGATGTCTTACGTGATGTAGATGCATATGTCCTCACTGCAGGTGTGGGAGGCTGTTGTTGTTTTTGTTGTTGAACATTTGACGCCGTTGTGAATGTCGTTGCCTGGTTAACTATTGTCGGTGTTGGTGGTGGCAATGGAGAATCAACAGCTCCACTTGTACTGCCTCCAGCACTACCAGTTGTGGTGGTATTACGTGTTAAGAACCAACAGTTCATCGGTGTTGGTTTACCTTTCATGACAACTGGACCACGATATTCCAAATTGAATGAATCATCCTGGTTGATCTCTTGACAAAGTAATCTGTAAATGTGTAATAAAGAAATATTGAGATAGTGTGTGTAATCATTTGGATTATGCATTCGCAATGCAGATATGTGGTTGTAAAATAGTATGTGGTTCAAATCTCTTAGAAAGCTTGGGGGGCTATTAGTAGTAGCTTTAAATTGCAGTACTCTAATGTATTTTCAGAAGAAACAAGTATTAAAATGTGGGTCCATTATTTTTTTTATTTTATTTATTTTATTTGGAATTTTCAACCTTTTAAAAATTTGGAAAAATTGAATTTTCAAAAAAAATTAAAATTTTTGAGTTGCGGTAGAACCGAATAATTCACACACACACACATTATATTCACCAAGAGCATGTAAAAATAAATTTTAAAACATATAACATTGTCTATGCATAATCTCAGAATTACTATAGAAATATTTTTCACTAAAATTCGAAAAAGGCTAACATCAAAAGTCCATTTATATGGGGCCATATTAAATTATAAACCGATATTAATCAATTTTTGCATGGTTGTTATAGGCTATATACTAACTCAACGTACAAAACTGTAATCGAATCGGATGAAATTTGCTTCTCCAAGAAGCACCGGAAGTCAAATCTGGGGATCGGTTTATATGGTGGCTATATATAATTATTGACCGATATGGACAAGTTTTGCATGGTTGTTAAAGGCTATATACTAACACTATGTATCAAATTTCAGCCAGATCGGATGAAATTTGTTTCTCCAAGAGGCTCCGTAAGGCAAATCTGGGGGTTCGTTGATATGGGGGCTATACGTAAAAGTGGACCGATATGGCCCATTCGCAATACAACGACTTGTGCACAGTGCACAATAACAACGACTTGTAAACAGTTTCAAGTCGATATCTTGTCTCGTTAGCGTGATTTCAACAGACGGGCGGATGGACATCGCAAGATCGACTCAGAATTTCATCACGACCCAGAATATATATACTTTATGGGGTCTTAGACCAATATTTCAACGTGTTACAAACGGACTGACAAAATTAGTCCGTTAGTCCAACGTAAGCTTAGGCTTAAGTGAACAGCAACAAACATTGGAAGTCCCGAGCTGGTTGAAATTTGGTACGCGATGTAAATATGTGACGTCGAACTACCATGCAAAAATCGGTCCATAATTATGTATATTCTCATTTAAACCGATCCCCAGATTTGACTTCTAGAGGTCCTTAGGGTAGCATATATAATCCGATCCTGTTGACTTCAGTTCATAATTATATGTAGCCATGGTTGCCACTCGTCAAAATTTTATTTCTATAGAAAATTTTGTCAAAATGTTATTTCTAGAGAAAATTTTGTGAAAATTTTATTCTTATAAAAAATTTTGTCAAAATTTTATTTTTATAGAAAATTTTGTCAAAATTTTATCTCTATAGAAAATTTTGTCAAAATTTTATTCTTATAGAAAAATTTGTGAAAATTTTATTGTTATAGAAAAATTTGTTAAAATTGTATTTCTATAGAAAATACTACCAAAAGTTTATTCCTATAGAAAACTTTGTTAAAATTTTATTTCTATAGAAATTTTTGTCAACATTTTACTTATATAGAACATTTTGTCAAAAGTTTATTCCTATAAAAATTTTTGTTAAAATTTTATTTCTAAAGAAATTTTTGTCAACATTTTATCTCTATAGAAAATTTTGTAAAAATTTTATTCTTATAGAAAACTTTGTTAAAATTTTATTTCTATAGAAATTTTTGTCAACATTTTACTTATATAGAACATTTTGTCAAAATTTAATTTCTATAGAAAATTTTGTCAAATTTTTATTTCTATAGAAAATTTTGTCAAAATTTTATTTCTATAGAAAATGTTGTGAAAATATTCCTATAAAAAATTTTGTTAAAATTTTATTTCTATAGAAAATTTTGTCAAAATTTTATCTCTATAGAAAAATTTGTTAAAATTTTATTCTTATAGAAAAAATTTGTTAACATTTTATTCTTATAGAAAAATTTGTCAAAATTGTATTTCTATAGAAAATATTGTCAAAAGTTTATTCCTATAGAAAATTGTGTTAAAATTTTATTTCTATAGAAATTTTTGTCAACATTTTATTTATATAGAAAATTTTGTCAAAAGTTTATTCCTATAAAAAATTTTGTTAAAATTTTATTTCTATAGAAATTTTTGTTAAAATTTTATTTCTATAGAAGTTTTTGTTAAAGTTTTATTTCTAAAGAAATTTTTGTCAACATTTTATTTATATAGAAAATTTTGTCAAAAGTTTATTCCTATAAAAAATTTTGTTAAAATTTTATTTCTATAGAAATTTTTGTTAAAATTTTATTTCTATAGAAATTTTTGTTAAAATTGTAATTCTAAAGAAATATTTGTCAACATTTTATTTCTATAGAAATTTTTGTCAAAATTTTATTGCTATAGAAAAGTTTGTCAAAAATTTTATTTCTATGGAAAATTTTGTCAAAATTTTATTTCTAAAGAAAATTTTGTCAAAATTTTATTTCTAAAGAAAATTTTGTCAAAATTTTATTTCTATAAAAATTTTTGTAAAAATTTTATTTCTATGAAAATTTTTGTAAAAATTTTATTTCAATAAAAAATTTTGTAAAAATTTAATTTTTATAGAATATGTTGTCAAAATTGTATTTCTATAAAAAATTTTGTCAAAATTTTATTTCTAAGGAAAATTTTGTCAAATTTTAATTTCTATAGAAAATTTTGTCAAAATTTTATTGCTATAGAATATTTTGTCAAAATTTTATTGCTATAGAAAATTTTGTCAAAAGTTCATTGCTATAGAAAATTTTGTCAAAATTTTATTGCTATAGAAAATTTAGTCAAAATTTTATTGCTATAGAAAATGCTGTCAAAATGTTATTGCTAGAGAAAATGTTTGTTTGCCAAAATTGTATTTATATAGAAAATTTCGTCATACTATTATTTCTATAGAAAATTTTGTTATATTTTATTTCTATAGAAAATTTTGTCAACATTTTATTTCTATAGAAAATGTTGGCAAAATTTTATTTCAATAGAAAATTTGGCAAAATTTTATTTCTAAAGAAAAATTTGTCAAAATTTTATTTCTAAAGAAAAATTTGTCAAATTTTAATTTCTACAGAAAATTTTGTCAAAATTTTATTTCTAAAGAAAAATTTGTCAAATTTTAATTTCTACAGAAAATTTTGTCAAAATTTTATTGCTATAGAAAATTTTGTCAAAATTTTATTGCTATAGAAAATTTTGTCAAAATTTTATTGCTATAGAAAACTTTGTCAAAATCTTAATTCTATAAAAAATTTTTACAAAATTTTATTTCTAAAGAAAATTTTGTCAAAATTTTATTTCTAAAGAAAATTTTGTCAAAATTTTATTTCTAAAGAAATTTTTGTCAAAATTTTATTTCTAAAGAAAATTTTGTCAAAATTTTATTTCTATAAAATTTTTTGTAAAAATTTTATTTCAATAAAAAATTTTGTCAACATTTTATTTCTATAGAAAATTTTGTCCAAATTTTATTTCTATAGAAAATTTTGTCAAAATTTTATTTCTATAGAAAATTTTTTCAAAATTTTATTTCTATAGAAAATTTTATTTTATAGAAAACTTTGTCAACATTTTATTTCTATAGAATATTTGTCAAGATAATTATCAACCGATATGGACCAATTTTTGCATGGTTGTTAAAGAATATATACCAACACCATGTATCAAATTTCAACCAGATCGGATGAATTTTGCTCCTCTTAGAGGCTCCGAAGGTCAAATCTGGCGATCGGTTTTTATGGGGGCTATATATAATTATGGACCGATATGGACCAATTTTTGTATGATTGTTAGAGACGAGATACTAACACCATGTACCAAATTTCAAGCAGATCGGATGAAATATGCTACATCGGGCTGCCACCTAACCTAACCTAACCTAAGCTACTCTTAAAGGCTCCGCAAGCCAAATCTGAGGGTCAGTTTATATGGGGGCTATACGTAAAAGTGGACCGATATGGCCCATTTGCAATACCATCCGACCTACATCAATAACAACTACTTGCTCCAAGTTTCAAGTCGATAGCTTGTTTCGTTCGGAAGTTAGCGTGATGTCAGCAGACGAACGGACGGACATGCTTAGATCGATTCAGAGTTTCACCACGACCCAGGATATATATACTTTATGGGGTCTTAGAGCAATATTTCGATGTGTTACAAACGGAATGACAAAGTTAATATACCATCCATCCTATGGTGGAGGGTATAAAAAGGATTGGAAATGCTGTCAAATTGTCACAGATGACACGTGGCACTGCTTTCGCTAAAAAAGTACCAAAGTCTTAAATTTGTCCACACTGTTGCAGGAATAATACTTAAGGATACCAGGAGGAAATTTATTAACCTCTATCCATTCCATAAAAGGCAATACGAAATACATAAAAAATGTAATGGAGAAAACATGCACATGCATCCATATCTATACAAAAGGTATCTATATACAAAGGTAACCAATGTTGATGGATTGAAATAAGAAATGATTTTTATGTTCAAAATATATTTCACAGCCATTTGTTGTGCTGATGTAGCAATACAATTCCGTATACGTAAAAGTAATCATCACAGATAATGCGTTAAGTTCGATTCAATGTTAAGAGTAAATCTAGAATATCCTTCTTTCATTCATGTTAGTACAACTAATGGCTGAGCATTCATCTTCAATTTATTTTCATCCTTAAGGAAATTTCAAAATTCAATAGGAAGAAGCGAGGTGTATGGGAGGTAAAATAAAAGTGAATCATTACTGCAGTCGAAGATATGAGAAAATAGATTACGGCCTTTTGAACATTGGATTTTGCGAAGTCATTTCCATGGAAATATTGTGCGAGCTGGGCTTGTGTAACTGCCACCATTTGGAAAATATGCGAAACATTTTTTTTTTGCTGAGTTTATGTGGTCAATCCAAGACTTTTACTTTCTGGGAAAAATATTTTATTTTTTCATATGCCCAACCCAATGTACTATCCATGGTTTTGTGTTACATAAAAGAATATGTAACAATCCGAACTGTCTAATACATCAAGAATGTCGACTGACATCAGAACGATTTATTCAATTCTTTGTTAGGAATTTACTTTTGTATTTTAGCATTGAAATGTTCAATATATCATAGTATTATGGAACAAGTACTCAATTTTGAAAACTCTTTAGGTTATGAGTAAATAATATTTATTTAAATTGTATATGAAGAAATTTATTAAATTCTATTGCCAAGAGGCCTATTAAGACTAGAAAAAAAAAACAAGTATAAATATACGTCATTAAGTTCGGCCCAGCCGAATCTTAAATACCCACCACCATGAAGGAAGTAGAATAGAACAGAATTTCAGGTAGATTCGATGACAGATATTCTCCCTAGCAAACGTTAATATTCCCGAAGTTACATTTAGAGTTTCTACATCAGACTCTCGATTGATGCGACCCAGTTTTGTTTGAGTTTTAAATGAATCATAAATATCTCGTCAAAATAGGCTCGAAAATCCGATAGAATAACGCGTTTCATATGATTTGAAATCTAAATTTTATAGATGTTTACCCCCCGGATTCTAGACATCCCAGAAATAAATTCGGGAGGTAGGTCTATTTTGATGGTCCTAAAATACCTCTTCTAATTTCAGGCAAATTGGAAGCCCAAGGAGTAAAGTCGGAAGATCGGTCTAAATATATGGGGGCTACATTAAAACGTCGACAGATACACCCCATTTGCGACATACCAATTTATGGTCCTAAAATGGGGAGCCACCGTGGGCAATGGTTAGCATGCCCGCCTTGCATACACGAGGTCGTGGGTTCGATTCCTGCTTCGACCGAACACCAAAAAGTTTTTCAGCGGTGCAGTATCCCACCTCAGTAATGCTGGTGACATTTCTGAGGGTTTCAAAGCTTCTCTAAGTGGTTTCACTGCAATGTGGGACGCCGTTCGGACTCGGCTATAAAAAGGAGGTCCCTTGTTATTGACCTTAACATGGAATCGGGCAGCACTCAGTGATAAGAGAGAAGTTCACCTATGTGGTATCACAATGGACTAAATAGTCTAAGTGAGCCTGATAACAGGTTGGCTGATAAGTCCCCGGTCTGACACATAGATGGCATCGCTAGTATTAAATGCATATTATTTTTACATAGTATCAACCTTCAAATGATTCGTGTCAAAATTTGACGTCTGTAAGTCAATTAGTTTGTGAGATGGAGCGTCTTTTGTGAAACAACTTTTGTTATTGTGAAAAAAAATGGGAAAAAAAGAATTTCATGTTTTCGTGTTTTGATAAAATACTGTTTTCTGAAGGGAAAAAATACAATGGAAGCAAAAACTTGGCTTGATAATGAGTTTCCGGACTCTGCCTCATGGAAATCAACAATAATTGATTGGTATGCAAAATTCAAGCGTGGTGAAATGAGCACAGAGGACAGTGAACGCAGTAGACGCCCGAGGGAAAACATCAAAAAATCCACAAAATGATTTTGAATGACCGTAAAATGAAGTTGATCGAGATAGCAGTGACCTTAAAGATATCAAAGGAACGTGTTGGTCATATCATTCATCAATATTTGTATATGCGGAAGCTCTGTACAAAATGGGTGCCGCGCGAGCTCACATTTTACAAAAAACAACAACGTGTTGATGATTCTGAGCGGTGTTTGCAGCTGTTAACTCGTAATACACCCGAGTTTTTCCGTCGATATGTGACAATGCATGCTCCATCACTACACTCCTGAGTCCAATCGACAGTCGGCTGAGTGGACAGTGACCGGTGAACCATCTCCGAAGCGTGGAAAGACTTAAAAGTCCGCTGGCAAAGTAATGGCCTCTGTTTTTTGCGATGCGCATGGCATAATTTTTATCGATTATCTTGAGAAGGGAAAAATCATCAACAGTGACTATTATATGGCGTTATTGGAGCGTTGAAGGTCGAAATCGCGGCAAAACGGCCCCATATGAAGAAGAAAAAAGTGTTGTTCCACCAAGACAACGCACCGTGCCACAAGTCATTGAGAACGATGGCAAAAATTCATGAATTGGGCTTCGAATTGCTTCCCCACCCACCGTATTCTCCAGATCTGACCCCAGCGACTTTTTCTTGTTCTCATACCTCAAAAGGATGCTCGCAGGGGAAAAATTTGGCTGCAATGAAGAGATGATCGCCGATACTGATGCATATTTTGAGGCAAAACCGAAGGAGTAGTACCAAAATGGTATCAAAAAATTGGAAGGTCGTTATAATCGTTGTATCGCTCTTAAAGGGAATAATAAAAACGAATTTTGACAAAAAATGTGTTTTTCTTTGTTAGACCGGGGACTTTAGCTAACCTGTTACATCGGTCTGCCACCTAACCATGGTCCTAAAGTACCTCTAGATTTTCAATTTCAGGCAAATTGGATAAAAACTACGGCTTCTTTAAGCCCGAGAAGTAAAATCTGGAGATCGGTCTATATGGGGGCTACACCAAAAGATGGACCGATACGCCCCATTTTCGGCACACCTATTCTTTATCCTAGAATACCTCTAGATTTCAAATTTCAGACAAATCGTATAGAAAATACAGTTTCTAGAAGCCCAAGAAGTAAAATCGGGAGATCGGTCTATATGGGGACTATACCAAAACTGGACCTATACACCCCATTTTCGTCACACCTTTTTGTGGTTCTAAAATAGGTCTAGATTTTCAATTCCAGGCAAATCGGATAGTAAATACAGTTTCTAGAAACCCAAGAAAATAAAATCGGGAGATTGGTCCATATGGGTGCTACATCAAAACATGGACTGATAGGCCCCATTTTCTGCACACCTCTTTATGGTCGCAAAATACCTCTAAATGTCTAATTTAAGGCAAATTGGATAAAAACTACGGTTTCTATAAGCCCATGACCCCACATCGGGTGGTCGGTTTATATGGGGACTATTATATCAAAACCTAGACCGATATAGCCAATCTTCGAACTTTACCTGCCTGCAGACAAAGGACAAGTAGATATGTGAATATATATACTTTATATAGTCGGAAATCGATATTTCGATGTGTTACAAACGGAATGACAAACTTATTATACCCCCGTCACCATTCTAATTATACCCTCCACCATAGGATGGGGGTATATTAACTTTGTCATTCCGTTTGTAACACATCGAAATATTGCTCTAAGACCCCATAAAGTATATATATTCTGGGTCGTGGTGAAATTCTGAGTCGATCTGAGCATGTCCGCCCATCCGTCTGTTGAAATCACGCTAACTTCCGAACGAAACAAGCTATCGACTTGGCACTTGGCACAAGTAGTTGTTATTGATGTAGGTCGGATGGTATTGCAAATGGGCCATATCGGTCCACTTTTACGTATAGCCATCATATAAACGGACCCCCAAATTTTGCTTGTGATTGTTCTACGAGAAGCAAATTTCATTCGATCCGGCTGAAATTTAGTACGTTGTGTTAGTATATGGTCTCTAACAACCATGCAAAAATTGGTCCACATCGGTCCATAATTACATATAGCCCCCATATAAACCGATCCCCCGATTTGGCTTGCGGAGCCTCTAAGGGAAGCAAATTTCATCCGATCCGGTTGAAATTTGGTATATGGTGTTTGTATATGGTCTCTAACAACCATGCAAAAATTGGTCCACATGGATCCATAATTAATATAGCCCCCATATAAACCGATCCCCCGATTTGGCTTGCGGATCCTCTAAGAGAAGCAAATTTCATCCGATCCGTCTGAAATTTGGTACATGGTGTTAGTATATGGTTTCTAATGACCATGCAAAAATTGGTCCACATCGGTCCATAATTATATATAGCCCCCATATAAACCGATCACCAGATTTGACCTCCGGAGCCTCTTGGAAGACCAAAAAATCATTTGATTCAGTTGAAATTTTGTACGTGGTGTTAATATATGGCCTCAAACACCCATGCAAAAATTGGTCGAAATCGGTCAATAATTGTGTATAGGCCCCATATAAACCGATCCCCAGATTTGACTTTGGAAGAGCAAAAGCATCCGATTCGGTTGAAATTTGGTACGTGATGTTAGTATCCAACAACTATGCAGGAATTGGTTCATATCAGTTCATAATTATATATAACCCCCAATGAACCGATCCCCAGATGTAACCTCTGATGTCTTTTGGAGAAGCAAAATTCATCCGATCTGGTTGAAATTTCGTACGTGGTGGTAGTATATGATATTTAACAACCATGCCAAAAGTGGTCCATATCTGTCCATAATCATATATAGCCCCCATATAAATCGATCCCGAGATTTGGTTTTGGAGCCTCTTGGAGGAGCAAATTTCATCCGAGTCAGTTGAAATTTGGTACATTGTGCTAGTATATGGCCGTTAACAACCATGCATAACAAGGTCCATATCGGTCTATAGTTATATATAGCCCTCAGATAAATCGATCCCCAATCACACAAAAATCGGTCCATATCAAGTTCATAATTCTATATAGCCCCGATGTAAGCGACCCCCATATTTCAATTCTGACTATCTACGTACCGTGTAAAAGTCCATGTCGACGATGTTAAGAAGTTTTAAAATACCACAACCCAAGTAATTCGATTGTTTATAACAGTCTTTCGTAGAAGTTTCTACGCAATCCATGGTGGAGGGTACATAAGATTCGGCCTGGCCGAACTTACGGCCGTATATATTTGTTTTAAAATATTTTATTTATCAAAATACCATACAATTTTTTAATTCACATCAAAAACACTGAATTCGGATCACACCTTAAGAAGTGATGCATATTCAGTGGAACGACTGTTGAAATGATGGACATCCGTCCTATGACAAGCCTATGTTAAATTCATCGCTTCTGTGCCAAACTTGCACCACTTCCGGATCCAAGAAGAACATTTTCAGTACTTTTTTGGCGACACTTTTTTCTGTTTCTGAATTTCATTTATATTTAATTTATTTAACAAAACGATTCAATTAATAAAATTTTCCCATAGTCGAGGGGACCAATTTTAGAGGTCTGTTATTGGGGTTCCGATCCAACTAGGGTTACGGATATTTTGTTATTTGTGTTATCTCACCCTTTTATGCAATCAGATATTGTTCATCCCTTTGTATGGAAGGTACGTGAAGGAGTGGTCCAATCGGAATAAAACTTCGCATTTGTCTTAGTTTTGACCAGCAGTAAAGCCCTTTAAAGTTTCTGTGCCTCTTTCTATTTTTGTTCATTCATTGTAAGGGATCGAAGTATTGTGCGCCGACACTTTGGTATTTTTTAGTGCCAAACTTACAATCCAACATGTCCCAGGCGGATGGAGACTCAGAGATTTTGGTGGTCATTTATGCTTTTGTAAGCTTGTATACAATAAAATGGACGGTCACTGAAATAAAACAATCATACATACATAATTGTATGATTTGATTGCGCCAGATAAGCATTTTTAGATATTCGTTCAGTGAGTAGGCAATTATTTAATGAATGGGTGTCCAACTCAAAATTTTGGATGAGCGTGAAGCAATCAAGTTAGCAAAAAAAATCCAAGAAGGAAAATCGGAAGAGTACATGTTTTTCTCCAAATCCATTTTTATACCCTGCGCCACACTGTGGAACAGGGTATTATAAGTTAGTGCATATGTTTGCAACACCCAGAAGGAGACGAGATAGAAACATGGTGTCTTTGGCAAAAATGCTCAGGGTGGGCTCCTGAGTCGACATAGCCATGTCCGTCTGTCCGTGAACACATTTTTGTAATCAAAGTCTAGGTCGCAGTTTTAGTCCAATCGACTTCAAATTTGGCACAAGTATGTGTTTTGACTCAGAATGGAACCCTATTGATTTTGAAAGAAATCGGTTCAGAGTTAGATATAGCTACCATATATATATTTCGCCCGATATGGACTTATATGGCCCCAGAAGCCAGAGTTTTACCCTAATTTGCTTAAAATTTTGCACACGAAGAACAATTAGTACTGTAGTCAAGTGTGCCAAATTTTATTGAAATCGGTTCAGATTTAGATATAGCTCTCATATATATCTTTCGCCCGATATGGACTAATACGGTCCCAGAAGCCAGAGTTTTACCCCAATTTGGTTGAAATTTTGCACTAGGAGTACAATTAGTAGTGTAGTCAAGTGTGCCAAATTTGGTTGAAAGCGGTTCAGATTTAGATATAGCTCCCATATATATGTTTTTTCTGATTTCGACAAAAATGGTCAAAATACCAACATTTTCCTTGTAAAATCGCCATTGCTTAGTCGATAAGTTGTAAAAATGACTCTAATTTTCCTAAACTTCTAATACATATGTATCGAGCGATAAATCATAAATAAACTTTTGCGAAGTTTCCTTAAAATTGCTTAAGATTTAAATGTTTCCCATATTTTTGTACTAACATTGTGTTCCACCCTTGTGCATTAGCCGACTTAAATTTTGAGTTTATAGATTTTGTAGAAGTCTATCAAATACTGTCCAGATCTAGTGATATTAAAATGTATTTAATGTATTTGGGACAAACCTTTATATATAGCCCCCAACACATTTGACGGATGTGATATGGTATCGAAAATTTAGATCTACAAAGTGGTGTATGGTATAATATAGTCGGCCCCGCCCGACTTTAGACTTTCCTTACTTGTTTGATTTGAATTTTTTTATTTTTATTATTAACATGGTTATTTACATTATTATTACGCCAATACCTTTCGTAATTAAAATTTACATAATACTCGCTTTATTTGTTGTAGAACATTCTAAAATTTTCTTTACAATTCCACTGTACTGCGAGTATCTCACTTAAGTGTTCAACACTGAACATACTCTCAGTGAGATACAATGAATAAAGAGACTATTTGAGAATAATAAGAGAGTAACAATGCAATGCACTTCTCATTCACACATTCCAGCTGGGAATGACAGCCACAAAGTAAACTGTCAATTTAGTCAGTCAGTATTACTTTCGCGAAATAAACACTCGGACGTATACAAAGAAAAAAATCTAAAGAAACTTAATAGAATAATTACAAAAGATGGAAAAAATAAACCAAAGATAATAAAGAACAAAAGAATTCAGTGTTAAGTAAAGTGTGTATGTGCCCTCAAACGACAAGACCAATAGATAAAAGCCAACAATTATAGTTTTATGTTAGCAATTCGAGAGTAGAGTATTTGTCTATTGGTCCTCACGATATACCTTGAAAAGTGGCAATTTAATGTTTACATTTGTTTTTTTTTCATTGACAATTGGAAATTCTTTTTCTTCGTTTATGTTTTTAAATGGAAATTTGTGGAATATTTGTAGAATAATAAGAACAAAACAAAAAAAACTCACCGTCTTCACAGTGTTGTCTTATGAATTTTGTTTTGTTTACCACCCACCCCTCTTTTATTGCTGTGTGAGGTATTACTACTTTCGTTAGCATGATGATATCTTGCCACCAAGAAGGGAGGGCGGTGATAACAACAATAGAGCGCATGGCTATGCGCAGTGTTGCCACATGAACATTATTCTGGGAGAGAACTATAAAGAAACCATATATTGTCAAACAGGGTGTTGCATTAAAATGTGTTGAAAATGCAGTTGCGTAGAATGATTACGAAATTTCATAATAATTTCAATTTTGACTTTATTTAAATTTCCCGTTTTATTTTATTATTTTTTTAAATTTGAATATTAACATCAATTTTAATTTAAATAAATTTTAATTTTATTTTAAATTTGGAATTTCAATTTTCATTTTAATTTTAAATTTTAATAAATTTTAATTAAATATATATATATATATATATATATATATATATATATATATATATATATATATATATATATATATATATATATATATATATATATATATATATATATATATATATATATATATATATATATATATATATATATATATATATATATATATATATATATATATATATATATATATATTGAATATAAAATTGAAATATAAAATTTGAATAAAAAATAAGAAAAACATGGGATACCCTTCATTATTAACATTGTCATTCGTTTGTAACACATCGAAATATTGCTCTAAGACCCCATAAAGTATATATATTCTGGGTCGTGGTGAAATTTTGAGTCGATCTAAGCATGTCCGTCCGTCCGTGTGAACGAAACAAGCTATAGACTTGAAACTTGGCACAAGTAGTTGCTATTGATGTAGGTTGGATGGTATTGCAATTGGCCATATCGGTTCACTTTTACGTATAGCCTCCATATAAACGGACCCCCAGATTTGGCTTGCGGAGCCTCAAAGAGAAGAATATTTCATCCGATTCCGCTGAAATTTGGTACATGATGTTGGTATATGGTCTCTAACAACCCTGCAAAAATTGGTCCACATCGGTCCACAATTATATATAGCCCTCATATAAACCGATCCCCAGATTTGGTTTGCGGAGCCTCTAAGAGAAGCAAATTTCATCTGATCCGGTTGAAATTTGGAACATGGTTTTGGTATATAGTCTCCAGAAACCAGGAAAAATTTGATCCACATCGGTTATTAATTATATACACAACGGTTATTAATTATATATAAACCGATCCCCAGATTTGGCTTGCGGAACCTCTAAGAGAAGCAAAATTTCATCCGATCCGGTTGAAATTTGGTACGTGGTGTTAGTATATGGTCTCTAACAACCATACCAGAATTGGTTCATATCGGTCCATAATTATATATAACCCTTATATAAACCGATCACCAGATTTGACCTCCGGAGCCTCCTGGAGGAGCAAAAATCATCCGACCAGGTTGAAGTTTGGTATATTTCGCTACTGTATGGCCGGTAACAACCATGACAAAAGTGGTCCGTATCGATCTATATTATATATAGCCCCCAACTAAACTGATTCCCAATCACAGAAAAATCTCGATTACGTCTCGAGCGAAATATATTCTACCAAAAATTTTATTGCCATAGAAAATGTTGTCAAAATTTTATATTTCTATGGAAAATTTTGTCAAAATTTTATTTCTACAGAAAATTTTGTTAACATTTTATGTCTTTAGGAAATTTTGTCAAAATATAATTTCTATACAAAATTTTGTCAAAAATTTATTTCTATAGAAAATTTCGTCAAAGCAAGAGGCTCCGACTTGGCTTGCGGAGCCTCTAAGAGAAGCAAATTTCATCCGATCCGGCTGAAATTTGGCACATGCTGTTAGTATATGGTCTCTAATAACCATGCAAAAATTGGTCCACATCGGTCCATAATTATATATAGCCCCCATATAAACCGTTCCCCAGATTTGACCTCCGGAGCCCCATGGAAGAGCAAAATTCATCCGATTCGGTTGAAATTTGGTACGTGATGTTAGTACATGATATTTAACAACCATGCCAAAAGTGGTCCATATCAGTCCATAATCATATATAGCCCCCATATAAACCGATCTCGAGATTTGGTTTTGGAGCCTCTTGGAGGAGCAAATTTCATCCGAGTCAGCTGAAATTTGGTACATTGTGCTAGTATATGGCTGTTAACAACCATACCTAACTAGGTTCATATCGGTCTATAGTGATATATAGCCCTCAGATAAATCGATCCCCAATCACACAAAAATTGCTCCATATCAAGTTCATAATTATACATAGCCCCCATATAAGCGACCCCCATATTTCAATTCTGGCTCTCTACGTACCGTGCAAAAGTCCATATTGATTCGTATTTATTTGTAGACTTACCTATACATAACTTTTTTGTCTAATATATACCACGTATGGACTAACTCACAATTTAGAAAACCGTGTTAAGAAGTTTTAAGATACCACAACCCGAGTAATTCAATTGAGGATGGCAGTCTTTGATAGAAGTTTCTACACAATCCATGGTGGAAGGTACATAAGGTTCGGCCTGGCCGAACTTACGGCCGTATATACATGTTAATATTACTAATAACTAAAGCTAGAACGTGTAAAACTCCCGAATATGGCAATATTTTGTTTTGAAATTCGCTGGAAATTCGCAAACATGAACTCTCTTGGTTTTAATTAGTTCACATTACCGCGAGTGCACTGTATATTCTTGCTAGTTTTCTCATTAAAATTTTGTAACACCCTGTGGTACTAACGTGTTGATGCCCGGCACATTGACTTGACTTCCAATCCCATGTTTCTCTGCTCTCTTGATGAGATGAGAGGAGGTAACGACATTAAAGGAAAGCGCCAGAAAGTAGACTTTTGTTATCGCAACAGCTGGGTACAGTATTTAGTTTTGTTTTGAATTTCGAGGTGGCAAATAAACTGAACCGGCATTTTGCTCAAAGACAAAACAGAGAGTCTTACATCAGTCAGTCATAATAACAACAGAGAGAACATAAATGAGAACAGTTTTCGAAATTGGCTTTTTCGGGGTGAAAGAGGATTAGCTGTTCACAATTTTTTAGATGCATAGAGGCGGTTGTTTTTAAATCTCCATATAATCGTAAACATTGAAGAAAAAACGAAGTAATTCATAAAATATCTTTTGATGTATTTGAATAACACTGTAATAGTTGTAGGAAATCGATAGAAAGAATGAATGACAAATATTATGTGATGGCAAAGACCTGATTGTAAAACAGAATTGGAAACAGAGACATTAAGTGAATCGTTGAATATAATTGTGCTACACTATGTATGGCTTCCATGTTATGTTTTAGACCCAAGAAAAGATATAAAGCTTATGAGTGTGAAAATGGCAAATTTCCTTTAGTTTCCTATTATAATCGTGGTTCTACAGATAGATAACAACATTTCCGGTTGCTTTGTTGGAGAAGGTGCTGGAGAAGGTGCTGAAGGAAAATGGATTTTATTTTTGAATGTTTCTACACTGATACTTTGGAGAAAATCAGCCGTAGCGGTCTCCAGGATCGTTCATCCCGTCGTGATGTTTTGGATCATTTAAATGCTATCATTGGTGGTTGCAGTGATGGTAAGACAAAGTTACAAATTACTACGAAAATGTAACGAAGGTAGAATGGTGTAACGTGTTTCCTTTTACTTTTGTTCTCAGGACACAATATGCAAGCGGATGAAGTGGCCCGTATAGCGGTTCTGTCTGCAGTCCGATATCATCGTGATCAAAAGGATGCCAATGGCGATGTAAGTATACTCGAACTATGTTCAATTACTACATAGTTTATTGCGAACCACTTGTTGTACAAAATGGATATAGCGACGTACCTTGTAATGAATGGTCTAACTGAGGTGAAAGAGGCGGTGCATCCAATTCAATAAATTTTATTGGGTGACATTAAGAAACTAATGAATATATGAAGTTTGACTTTACCAAAAGGCCTACAATAATTGAAATTCGTAGATTTCCAGTATTGGCAGCATTGATGTTAGGTTAGATAGGCTCACTTAGACTATTCAGTCCATTGTGATACCACAGTGGTGAACTTTTCTCTTATCACTGAGAGTTGCCCAATTCTTTGGAAAGCTATATGACATAGAATTGGAAATTTTTAGTTGGAGATTTTCCACAATCTTTTCAGTTTTACTAACAATACTGTGAATCCGAAAAGCAGAGGCCAAAAAATACTTCGCTAAAAATACACTGCATACGAATGGTAAAATATAAACATTTGTTCTTCTCTCTGCCATTTGAAACACATTGCAATATTCGTCTGACACTATATATATCGAACCTTCTTAGTCGTGACGGTATTCTAAATAGACTTGGCAGTATCCGTTTGTCCATGCGTCCTCTTGAAGCTTAGCACAAACATTTTTATTTGTGAAGTTTACAATCTTTGGTTCTAGCATTTAAATGTGAATAAATCTTTTATTTCTCGTAGCATTGCTCGCTACTGTTATACTGGCAGTGCTGCATTGCGTCCAAAAAGTGGACGAAAGAAAGCGGTAACAACATCCGAAATGATAGAAAAAGTCTGTGTCAGATTTGATGCATGTGAGTCATAGTTACGCACACTCACGCTTGATATTGTTTGATAGGACTCACAATCACGCACACTCACGCACGAAAATGTCTTGAGACCATATACTAACACCATGTCACAATGGACTGAATAGTCTAAGTGAGCCTGAAATATCGGGCTGCCACTATACCTAACTATACCTAACACCATGTACCCAATTTCAGCCGGATCGGATGAAATTTGCTTCTCTTAGAGGCTCCGCAAGCCAAATCTGGGGATCGGTTTATATGGGGGCTATATATAATTATGGATCGATGTCGACCAATTTTTGCATGGTTGTTAAAGACCATATACTAACACCATGTACCAAATTTCAGCTGGATCGGATGAAATTTGCTTCTCTTAGAGGCTCCGAAAGCCGAAAGGTTGTTAGAGACCATATACTAACACCATGTACCAAATTTCAGCCGGATCGGATGAAATTTGCTTCTCTTAGAGGGTCTGCAAGCCAAATTTGGGGGTCCGTTTATATGGGGGCTATACGTAAAAGTGGACCGATATGGCCTATTTGAAATACCATTCGACCTACATCAATAACAACTACTTGTGCCAAGTTTCAAGTCGATAGCTTGTTTCGTTCGGAAGTTAGCGTGATTTCAACAGACGGACGGACATGCTCAGATCGACTCAGAATTTCAACACGACCCAGAATATATATACTTTATGGGGTCTTAGAGCAATATTTCGATGTGGTGCAAACGGAATGACAAAGTTAATATACCGCCATCCTATGGTGGAGGGTGTAAAAATAATTAGGTTTTGCAATCAACATTAAATTTTTAATTGAATCAATTAAAAAAATTAATTGAAATTTACTAATGAAATCAATTAATTATTATAACCAAGTTTTTTTATGCCCAATTAAAACTGTGATTGATATTATCATTTTCGTGATTGAAGACATTTAAGTTAAAAAAAAAATAATTAAATCAATTAATTAATCAATTATGTTCAAAATGGCCACCAAAATCTTCTGATTACAATCCGTTGGATATTTGCGCCTAAACATTTTAGAGAGTAAGGTTAGCACCAAAAATAACAAAAAGTCCATTATATCAAGACGGTGTTTTGCCACGAATGGGCGCAAATACCGCAGAGCCACTTTCGTTCAGCGTACGATGGCTTTGTCGGCCGCAATTTGTGCCAAATTTAAATTGTTTCTAAAATTTGGTGGCATTGCCGAATCGTTGCCAGAAAAAGGCTTTGTTTAGTGGCCCTACTTTGTCTTAATAAAGGCCGGAACAGTCGGGCAGCCCCAATTGGCTTTCAATATTGCTACAATAAAATCATTCTGCAGGCTTTCCTAATACTTTAAACTCCTTACGATGGTATTATCATAACAGATTTTTATTTAAATAACTTAGGCAATTAAAACTTGTTCCAATTTCAAATTGTCTTAACCATAAATTTATTTTAGTTTTATTTTTTTTCCATATATAAAATTTGTATTAAAATCCCATTTTACCCATTTCCAGCTATGCTTCATAATCCATGTTTTAAAAAAATCTACTGTTTTGTGCTTTCATTTACAGGTATGTCTAATGGGAAAATACCATAACATTTTATACATTGCACTGCGCACTTGCTGGGACTGGGGTGTTAGAGATTCTGCGGTTGTTGTGGTTTTACTAGGTGAGTATGATGGCAATGCATTTTGTGGGTTTATGCATTTGTTTGTTTGCCTAGATTTAATACAAATTATTCTATGTTATATGACCCCTAGTTAAATTATTAAAATATTATGTTTGTAGTGGCAATGATATCAACTGGATTAAGATGTTTTTTAGAGGTGGGAAATATAAATTATTTTTAATTATGGACTGGAAAGATAAAAAGTGGGAATGCTATAAAATCATCATTGGATTATTAAAAATACATAAAATTGATCCAAAGTTTATTAGAGAAGGCTGAATAATCATCGACCTTGGTAGTAATTAATTACTAAAGCAATTCGGTAAATTGGAAGAAGCATTATCAGCATTAATTTCACAAAAAGCCTCATTTTCAATAAGTAGCACAATTATTTTAAAATACATGTTGCACAGAAATGGTAATTAGTGCGGACGCCTTTTTGCCCGATTTTTTTTAAAGTGCAGTGGAACGACTTTTTTAAATTACAGTGAAGGGCGTGGAAGGAGGTTATGAGGTGAATAAGTGTTCCTAGGTTAAAGTGACAGCTCGAATTGATTGAGGCTCACTTAGACTATTCAGTCCATTGTAATAAAGAGTACCTATCTTTTAATATTTGGCGTCTAGACAAAGATCCCCTCCTTTATTTTTCGTTATTTAATCGAGGAGGAGGACCTCTTCTTTGGCCGACTTTTTTGAATTACAGTGAAGGACGTGAAAGGAGGTTATGAGGTGAATAAGAGTTCCTAGGTTAAAGTGACAGCTCGATTTGATTGAGGCTCACTTAGACTATTCAGTCCATTGTAATAAAGAGTACCTAATTTTTAATATTTGGCTGGGAGTGGGGCCTCCTCCTTGCCCTACCGTTTGCATGTTAGACCAAAGTTCTCTGAATTGCTCGATTTAAAGGAAGGTCAAGGCGGTGCCTATACAAAAATGCGCTACTTTATTCTTCGATATTTGATCGGGGAAGATGACCTCCCATTACCCCACATTTTGAAATTTTTTGAAATGTTGCAAATATCTCAGATTTTTTGAAATTTACAGGGAACGTTTGAAAATTGAAAATTTTCTTTGATAGGAATTCTCCTTTGTGCCACACTTTTTTAAGAAAATTAAAATATACATTTAGTGACAGACAACATAGAGAAATCTGTATATATGAATTTCGCAAATAACTTCAAATCCTTTTGATTTTTTTCAGTAGGGGTATTTTATTATCTTATCCTACGAAATATTCTGTGAAGGATATGATTGACTAAGTGAACCTTAACTGTTTCTTAAAAATAGGTATTTTTCAACAAATAATCTTTCAGATAGAAAACAATAGGAAGCGGGCCTGGTTCGGCCCGGTACAGTACGTGTTTTTAAAGACACTATTACATTTGATCAATGGTGGTTGATATTTAAAATTCGTCTCGGCTGAACTTACGGCCGCATATACTTGTATTTTTTTCCAAAAATTTAACGATTTAAATTTTGGTGTAAATTTCGTCTACAAAAAAGTGCTCCAATTGGCAATAATACCATATACTTTCAAAACTCAGATACACAAGTCCTGCTAACCTTGTACTCTACGCTTTAAACATGACATGGATTGTCCAATTTCATAAATATTCATATTTCCGAACTATTTGTGTACACTGTCTGTCAATAAACGTACCAAACACACATTCGAATGCGATTTCATATTCAAAAGTGAATGAAATAATGCGTTTGCTTGCACTCTCCTCATATGTGTAGCCATACATAAATGCATATGTATTTAAGGCAATCCAATATCCTTTTATTTCCTGTTACATATTCAGAAAGATAGACAAGCAAATTGAAAGAGCCATTACAGTTGTTGGCATTGCAGTAATAGCAATATGAAAAAATGTACACTAGGGTGGGTATTTGTGTGGGTGAAATTTTCCCAACATTTTATTCCTACAGAAAATTTTGTCAAAAATTTAATTTTTATAGAAAAATTTGTCAAAATTTTATTTCCATGGAAATATTTGTCAAAATTGTATTTCCATGAAAAGTTTTATCAAAATTTTATTTCTATAGAAAATTTTGTCAAAATTTTTTTTCTATAGAAAATTTTGTCAAAATTTTATTTCAAAATTTTGTCAAAATTTTATTTCTGTAGAAGATTTTGTCAAAATTTTATTTCTGTTAAAAATTTTGTCAAAATTTTATTTTAATAAAAAATTTTGTCAAAATTTTATTTGTATAGACAATTTTGTCAAAATTTTATTTGTATAGACAATTTTGTCAAAATTTAATATTTATAGAAAATTTTGTCAAAATTTAATATCTATAGAAAATTTTGTCAAAATTTAATATATATAGAAAATTTTGTCAAATTTTTATTTCTATAGAAAATGTTGTCAAAATTTTATTTCTATAGAAAAACTTGTCACAATTTTATTTCTGTAGAAAATTTTGTCAAAATTTTATTTCTGTAGAAAATTTTGCCAACATTTTATTTCTATAGAAAATTTTGTCAAAATTTTATTATTATAGAAATAGTTGTCAAAATTTAATTTCCATTGAAAATTTTGTCAACATTTTATTTCTATAGAAAATTTTGTCAAAATTTTATTATTATAGAAAATTTTATTTCTATAGGAAATTTTGTCAAAATGTTATTTCTATAGAAAATTTTTTCAAAATTTTATTTCTGTAGAAAATTTTGTTAACATTTTATTATTATAGAAATATTTGTCAAAATTTTATTTCTATAGAAAATTTTGTCAAAATGTTATTTCTGTACAAATTTTGTTAAAATTTTATTTCCATGGAAAATTTTGTCAAAATTTTATTTCCATAAAAAATTTGGCCAAAATTTTATTTATGTAGAAAATTTTGACAAAAATTTTACTTCTATAGAAAATTTTGTCAAAATTTTATTTCTGTAGAAAATGTTGTCAAAATTTTATTTCTAAGAAAATGTTTGTCAGAACTTTATTATTTTCTATAGAAAATTTTGTCAAATTTTTATTTCCATAGAAAATTTTGTCGAAATGTTATTTCTATAGAAAATTTTTTCAAAATTTTATTTCTAGAGAAAATTTTTTCAAAATTTTATTTCTATAGAAAATTTTGTCAATTTTTTATTTCTACAGAAAATTTTTTTCTATAGAATTTTTTGTGAACATTTTATTTTATTGTTGTTATTTTTTTATTTCAGCTTAAAACCATATATTTACTAAACTACAAGTGTAGTTTAACCAACAGAGGAAAATAATGTTTGTCAAATTTATTTGGGCAAAGCCCTATAGACTGCAAGATGGTTGGATGGACGCACGTTTCGGAATTACCACATTCCTCATCAGCATCCTCTACTTGCAGCAAAACTATCAACCAAAATTTTATTATAATAGAAAATTTTATTTCTATAGAAAATTTTGTCAAAATGTCATTTCTATAGAAAATTTTTTCAAAATTTTATTTCTGTAGAAAATTTTGTCAAAATTTTATTATTATAGAAATATTTGTCAATATTTTATTTCGATAGAAAATTTTGTCGAAATGTTATTTCTGTACAAATTTGTTAAAATTTTATTTCCATGGAAAATTTTGTCAAAATTTGATTTCCATAAAAAATTTTTCCAAAATTTTATTTAAGTAGAAAATTTTGTCAAAATTTTATTTTTATAGAAAATTTTGTCAAAATTTTATTTCTATTGAAAATTTTGTCAAAATTTTATTTTTATAGAAAATTTTGTCTAAATTTTATTTCTATAGAAAATTTTGTCAAAATTTTATTTCTATAGAAAATTTTGTCAAAATTTTATTTCTATAGAAAAATTTTGTCAAAATTTTATTTCTATAGAAAAATTTTTCAAAATTTAATTTCTATAGAAAATGTTGTCAAAATTTAATTTCTATAAAAAATTTGGCCAAAATTTTATTTCGGTAGAAAGTTTTGTCAAAATTTTATTTCTATAGAAAATTATTTCTATAGAAAATGTTATTTCTATAGAAAATTTTGACAAAAATTTTACTCTATAGAAAATTTTGTCAAAATTTTATTTCTGTAGAAAATGTTGTCAAAATTTTATTTCTAAGAAAATTTTTGTCAAAACTTTATTTCTATAGAAAATTTTGTCAAATTTTTATTTCTATAGAAAATTTTGTCAAAATGTTATTTCTATAGAAAATTTTGTCAACATTTTTTTTCTAGAGAAAATTTTGTCAAAATTTTATTTCTAGAGAAAGTTTTTTTCAAAATTTTATTTCTATAGAAAATTTTGTCAATTTTTTATTTCTACAGAAAATTTTTTTCTATAGAATTTTTTGTGAACATTTTATTTTATTGTTGTTGTTTTTTTATTTCAGCTTAAAACCATATATTTACTAAACTACAAGTGTAGTTTAACCAACAGAGGAAAATAATGTTTGTCAAATTTATTTGGGCAAAGCCCTATAGACTGCAAGATGGTTGGATGGACGCACGTTTCGGAATTACCACATTCCTCATCAGCATCCTCTACTTGCAGCAAAACTATCAACCAATTATCAGAATAAATTCAGGCATTTAGTCAATGTATGGTTTTAAGCTGAAATAAAAAAACAACAACAATGTTTAAAGAATAAAACCAACAATATTTTATTTCTATAGAAAATTTTATCAAAATTTGGTTCTATAGAAAAATTTGTCAAAATTTAATTTCTATAGAAAATTTTGTCAATTTTTTATTCATACAGATAATTTTGTCAAAATTTAATTTTTGCCTACACTGTTATAGTGAAACGTTTGTAAAGTTGAAATTTTAAGAATTATTAGAATTGCCTTTAAAAAACATTTTGGTGTTTTGTTACAATTCTTAAAAATCTTTATTTGGAATGTGTCTACCAGCCTTAGTGGTTTTCGATTTTTGCACACTTGGAACTTAAATTTCGGATCGCAAAATTAGCAACAATTTTGCATGTCTCCCTAATGTATACAACATATTAATTTAATTTCATTTAGTAACAATTTGGAGAGAAATTCTAAAAGCTTACTACTGTTATAAGAGTTCCAAAAAAGAAATTTATTATTGCTATGATTTTGTTTTTTGTATGTCTTATTTTATTTCTGTGAAGTTTTGGTGCCAAAAAAAAAAAAACTTAATTCTGAATACCATAGAAGAGAAGTGCTTTCCAACAAGTGGGAAATTAGATTGAGAAATAATGCAAATATTTTTTCACATTCATGCGTCGAAAATTTATGGTAAATATGAACGCAAATCTACAGGGAAGATGTTTCGAGTTTTAGCAGCCATTTAATTTGTTGTATGATATGTTTCATGCCTCAGTAAAGAAAATACAATTTTCATTGGTAATGCATACGTCGTCTAATAACAAAATAAACGTTATATTCTTCATTTTTTTCTAAGTTAAGCATATTTGATGTTGGTATAGATGTTTGCTATATATGCCATTTCGGATTGACAGCATATTTAGCAGATAAATTAAATGGGCAAGAACATTTGAAGTTAAGACCTGGTTTATACGCCGTAGTGGTAGAAAACTTGTTTGTAAGTTTAGAATGAAAATGATAGATAAGCTTGGACTAAAGTCATAGAAGTACGAAAGAGTACAAGAGCTCATCGATGCGAGCTAGCCTGGAAAGAGCCAAGAAGTTGCTTCACTTGCACGAAAGTGGCCAGTGACAGAATTTGATTTTCTCCAATGAGATGTCATTCCAAATTGAGCAGCTTGTGAAGTCACAAAAAAATATTTACACCTTCGATGGTCAGCGCCGATGTTAATTGTGGTATCTAATGATTGTTCCCCTATATTCATGGACGGTGGGATCCTTCTATTGGCCAATAGGCCAACTTAGGCGCCGGTGATTTGAATGGCATGAGCCGCCGTAAGGGCCATTGCGAAGAGTAAGGCCTTTGGAATTTTGAAGAGCAAAGTTGGCATTAAAAATACCATAGTTTCGACAATTTCAAAATAGCGCTAATGGGACAAAATGCCACAGAGTCAATTTCGTGCAGAGTGCCTTGGCTTTGTCGGTCATGTGAAGGCCATAATTTGTACCAAAGGTATCCAATTCGAACAGGTATACAGTGATTTTGAAATTACATGAGATTTCCGACATTATTTGCTTTTGCAAAATGGCATTAAAAATATTAAAATAAGTAAATACGGACTTAAGAATGCCGGGCCGAATCTTCCCCCCCAAACTATGAATCAAATATAATTGTTTCCTTTGAAAACTCTTCGTCGGGTTATTTGAAAATATATAAAATTTCGGGTGAATTTGATGACAGACACCCTGTCAAGCAAACATATATACCAAAACATTGCCCAATACAAGCCATATTGGTCACACATATTAATGGAACTAAAGGTTAGATTAGGCTGAATATAGTGGCAGCCCGATATTTCGGGCTAACTTAGACTATTCAGTCCATTGTGATACCACAATGGTGAACTTCTCTCTTATCACTGAGTGCTGTCCGATTCCATGTTAAGCTCCATGACAAGGGACCTCCTTTTTATATCCGAGTCCGAACGGCGTTCGACATTGCAGTGATACCACTTAGAGAAGCTTTCAAACACTCAGAAATGTCACCAGCATTACTGAGGTGGGATAATATAATCTAATGGACCTAAAATACCGCTAAACAGAATATTTCGAATTCCAGAAAAATCGGGTAAAAACTGTGATGTCTAAAAGGTTAAGGAGTCAAAACGGGAGATCAGTTTATATGGGATATATACCAAAACATGAACCGATTCACACCATATCCGACTATAAACCTAAAATAACTCTATATTTTGAATTTCCGGCAGATCGGGTAAAAATTGCGGTGCATAGAAGCTCCAGAAGTCAAATCGGGAGATCGGTCTATATGAGGTTATGTCAAAATGTGGATCAATGCGCCCCACATAGCTCTAGATTTTGAGTTTCAGGTAAAACGTATAAAAATTTGGGATGTCTAGACGCTCAAGGGGTGAAATTGAGAGATCGATTTATATGACGGAAATATCATAACATGGACCGATACACTCAATTTTCGCAACATTTATGTGTAGGCCAAAAATTTCCAATTTAGAGCAAACTGGATAAAATTTGACGTTTCAAGGATTGCAAGAAATCGCATCAGTAGATCGGGCTATATGTGCGCTATACCGAAACATGGCCGTCGTATTTTGTCGTCGACGCTTTGGCCGTCGTATTTTGTTTATCATCGCGATTTGGAGTCACTACCTTCTTGTAAGTCGATAGTCCGGCTCGTTTTTTGGCTTGATGCACGGTTGTAGACGATACACCCAGCTTATTTGCGGCATCTCGGAGAGAGAGGTTAGGGTTTCGCTTGAAACTACCGGTAACTCTCTTTGTCGTCTCAGCGGCTTCAGGTTTTCGATTTCCCCCCGATCCAGACTTCCTGGCTGTCGACAAACGTTCCCCAAACACTTTAAACACTTTTAGCGATTTTGCCAGCTTTGCGTGCGAGTAGCTCGGATTTTCGCGATGCGCGAGCAAAATTTTGATACGCTGCTCTTCTTGCTTGGACGGCATTTTGACAACTAAAGAGTGAATTCCAAAATCAAAATAGGAGCAACATTCTACACACACACACCTTCAAAATGAGGGGTATTCAGGTTTTTTAAATGCAAAATTGAAAGAAATACGTCAAGTTTATATTGACTAAATTTTGACCGTATCACCCTTTATGACTCCAATATCTCGCAATAATTAATGGAACATAACTCTGACCTAAGTTTTTCGTTAAAGAATGTATTGCTATTTGAGAAAATATTAAATAATTTGTTAATGAGAAAATGTTAGATCATTTCTAACACGAACAAATGTATCCTATCTTGATCCTAGTTCCGAAATAGTACATAAAAAAATTTATTTCATTACTAAACCATTTACTCTTCGCTTATATTGCATTGACTATATATGAGCTTAAGAATTAAATTCTTGTTTCACTATGTGAATAGAAGTGTAAATTATAGCAGATATATATTAACAAACTCATTCATTTTATTTGTCGACTTATATATGCGTATTTGTAGTTGGCCATGTTTTCCAAGCTTCAACTAATGAGCTTTTATGCCGCAATTTATTCGACAATGTTTGCGAGCCCTCATAGCGTATGAGTATTTCCAGGCGATTTAATGCGTATACGTCAGGGTATGCAAATGAAATAATAATTATCATACGCTCCACTATACCATACGTTTTACTACGCTATAGCAATTAATTTTTATGTTGATTACTGCGGGTGCATTAATGAATTTAATATTGTAGTTTTCATATGTTTGATGTTTTTCTTTTAGCATTAAAATCTTAAACATATTTTCATCATATATATATAAAAAAATTTTCAAAGAAGATTTATTCTAAATTCTTACCCATCATGTATACAAATTTATTCGGATATTGTTGTTTCTTATCTTTACTTTCAGAGGAGATTTATGCATGCGAAAAAACTTTTGAACGAATATTCCTGGGTGCTTTATTTGGACCAAATGCCCCACATTTCATTGCTGGTTGGCGTAGTGACTTTCGGGATCAGGTAAATACGCTGTTCACATAAATAATGCATACTAATAAGTAAAAAGAATTGTTTGCTTTATTTAACAATGCAATGTATTTTACTATAACGATGCAGTGTTTTCCTTTCTACTTCTTTTGCTTTTGGCTTCAAATTCTACAGTACAGTGGTTTCATATGAGAAAACAACAAACTCACCATTTTCGTGAAAACTAAAACAAAATATATGCAAGCAAAAGCGGCATTCATGAATAGTGTTAGCCTTCTAAAAAGTAAAGTCGAAAGGGTGGATCAAAAATATAAGGAACCACATAGGTTCAATATTCATATTGGAGTCAAGTAGAAATTCGTAAAAAGGGGAAAATAATCTAGTTTTAGAAATAAATCTAGTTTTAGAATTAGTATAGATTTGTTACGATTGACTATCGGTAGCACGTCCGATAAAGTCATCACACGCTGCACGAAATTGCCACTTTTATTTCTATAGAAATAAATTTATTTCTATAGAAAATTTTGTCAAAATTTTATTTCAATGAAAAATTTTGCAAATTTTTGTTTTTATGACAAATTTTCTCAAAATTTTATTTCTATAGAAAACTTTATTAAAACTTTATTTCTATAGAAAATTTTGTCAAAATTTTATTTCTGTAGAAAATTTTGTCAAAATTTTATTTCTATAGAAAATTTTGTCGAAATTTTATTTGCATAGAAAAGTTTGACAAAATCTTATTTGTATAGAAAATTTTGTCAAATTTTTATTTCGATAGAAAATTTTGTCAAAATTTTATTTCAATAGAAAATTTTGGCGAAATTTTACTTTTATAGAAAATTTTGTCAAAATTTTATTTCTACAGAAAATTTTGTCAAAATTTTATTTCTATAGAAAATTTGTCAAGATTTTATTTCTATAGAAAATTTGTCAAAATTTTATTTCTATAGAAAATTTTGTCAAAATTTTTATTTCTATAGAAAAATTTTGTCAAAATTTTATTTCTAAATTTAATTTCTTTCGAAAATTTTGTCAAAATTTTATTTCCATAGAAAATTTTGTCAAAATTTTATTTCTATACAAAATTTTGTCAACATTTTATTTCCATGGAAAATTTTGTCAAAATTTTATTTCTATAGAAAATTTTGTTAGAATTTTATTTCTATAGAAAATTTTATTTCTATAGAAAATTTTGTCGAAATTTTATTTGCATAGAAAAGTTTGACAAAATGTTATTTGTATAGAAAATTTTGTCAAATTTTTATTTCGATAGAAAAATTTGTCAAAATTTTTTTTTTATAGCAAATGTTGGCGAAATTTTACTTTTATAGAAAATTTTGTCAAAATTTTATTTCTACAGAAAATTTTGTCAAAATTTTATTTCTATAGAAAATTTGTCAAGATTTTATTTCTATAGAAAATTTGTCAAAATTTTATTTCTATAGAAAATTTTGTCAAAATTTTATTTTTAAATTGAATTTATTTCGAAAATTTTGTCAAAATTTTATTTCCATAGAAAATTTTGTCAAAATTTTATTTCTATACAAAATTTTGTCAACATTTTATTTCCATGGAAAATTTTGTCAAAATTTTATTTCTATAGAAAATTTTGTTAGAATTTTATTTCTATAGAAAATTTTATTTCTATAGAAAATTTTATCGAAATTTTATTTGCATAGAAAAGTTTGACAAAATGTTATTTGTATAGAAAATTTTGTTAAATTTTTATTTCGATAGAAAATTTTGTCAAAATATTATTTCTATAGAAAATTTTGGCGAAATTTTACTTTTATAGAAAATTTTGGCAAAATTTTATTTCTATAGAAAATTTTGTCAAAATTTTATTTCTATAGAAAATTTGTCAAGATTTTATTTCTATAGAAAATTTGTCAAAATTTTATTTCTAAAGAAAATTTTGTCAAAATTTTTACTTCTATAGAAACATTTTGTCAAAATTTTATTTCTAAAGGAAATTTTGTCAGAATTTTATATCTATGGAAAATTTTGTCAAAATTTTAATTCTATAGACAACTTAGTCAAAATTTTATTTCTATAGAAAGTTTTATCAAAACTTTATTTCTATAGAACATTTTGTGAAACATATAGACAACTTAGTAAAAATGTTATTTCTATAGAAAGTTTTGTCAAAATTTTATTTCTATAGAAATAAAATTTTCTATTTGGAAAAAGAAGAGGAGGCACGCTCAAAATAAACCCAGCCATGTGAATTCAAATCGATGATTTGACAGTGGCATAGGAAAAGAGATATGTTTGTTTCGAATTTATTTCGGCATAAGCCGGCTATCAATGTAAAACCTTTTTTCGGAGGGTTCAAGTGTGGTTTTTGTTGGGTTTAATAAACTGCCTGAATTTATTCTGATAATTGGTTGATAGTTTTGCTGCAAGTAGAGGATGCTGATGAGGAATGTGGTAATTCCGAAACGTGCGTCCATCCAACCATCTTGCAGTCTATAGGGCTTTGCCCAAATAAATTTGACAAACATTCTTTTCCTCTGTTGGTTAAGCTACAATTGTAGTTTAGTCAATGTATGGTTTTAAGCTGAAATAAAAAAAAACAACAACAATGCTTAAAGAACAAAACCAACAATAACAAAACAAAACAAATGGAAAAAAAAAATTTATTTCTATAGAAAATTTTGTCAATATTTTATTTCTATAGAAAATTTTGTCAAAATTTTATTTCTATAGAAAATTTTGAAAACTTTTATTTCTATAGAAAATTTTGTCAATTTTTTATTCCTTCAGAAAATTTTGTCAAAATTTAACTTCTATAGAAATTTTTCTCAAAATTTTATTATTATAGAAAATTTTGTCAAAATTTTATTTTTATAGAAAATTTTGTCAAAATTTAATTTCTATAGAAAATTTTGTCAAAATTTAATTTCTTTCGAAAATTTTGTCAAAATTTTATTTCCATAGAAAATTTTGTCAAAATTTTATTTCTATACAAAATTTTGTTAAAATTGTATTTCCATGGAAAATTTTGTCAAAATTTTATTTCTATAGAAAATTTTGTTAGAATTTTATTTCTATAGAAAATTTTGTCAAAATTTTATTTCAGTATAACATTTTGTCAAAATTTTATTTCTATAGACAACTTAGTCAATATTTTATTTCTATAGAAAGTTTTGTCAAAAATTTATTTCTATAGAACATTTTGAGAAAATTTTATTTCAATAGAAAATTTTGTCAAAATATTATTTCTATAGAAAATTTTCTCAAAAGTTTATTTCAATAGAAAATTTTCTCAAAATATTATTTCTATAGCAAAAATGTTGTCAAAATTTTATTTCTATAGAAAATTTTTTCAACATTTTATTTTTATAGAAAATTTTGACAATATTTTTTTCTACAGAAAATTTTGTCGAAATATTGTTTCAATAGAAAATTTTCTCAAAATTTTATTTCAATAGAAAATTTTCTCAAAATTTTATTTCAATAGAAAATTTTCTCAAATTTTTTTTTCAATAGAAGATTTACTCAAAATTTTATTTCTATAGCAAAAATGTTGTCAAAATTTTATTTCTATAGAAAAATTTTGTCAAAGTTTTATTTCTATAGAAAATTTTGTGAATATTTTATTTCAATAGAAAATTTTGTCAAAATTTTATTTCTATAGAAAAATTTTGTCAAAATTTTATTTCTATAGAAAATTTTGTCAAAGTTTTTTTTTTCTATAGAAAAATTTCTCAAAATTTTATTTCTATAGAAAATTTTCTCAACATTTTAATTTCAATAGAATCTTTTTTTTTTTAAATTATGAAAATTGAAGTACATCTTAGCGGGAGGAGAATATTTTGCAAAATCTACTAAATCTTCAAGAATTCTACCAATCTACCATTTTGGGTAAAATTCTACCAAATGTGGCCACAGTGCAAGAGGTTCTCTTGTGTAATGCTGATAACATCCCAGTAAATACCGCTTTGACAAGATGTAATTGTGTCTACGCACAGGGGTCCCCACATAAAGGCGATCCTGGGGTGTATCTCGGGGACACCCTGTCGCATCGCTTAGGGCAGCGTTCTAATGGGTCAGTATGTTATTCCACTGAATGTCGCTTGTTGGAGGAGTTTGCACTGGCGCTGCATAGTTTGCCACTGACCGGCCAATTTTCTCATATGTAGTCAACAAGGTTTATGTGTTCCCACGTCTAGTGCCTGCCTTGTAGTTTTCCAGGCAAATATAAAGCGAATAACTTTATTTCTGAATGCACTATATCAAATTGCTTTGGAAGCTTGTAAACAATAAAATAAACTGTCACTAATATAAATCTGTCAGAAGAGCGGTTTAGTTTCATATAAGACGTATAGGACTACATATGATTCTATCAAGCGGCATCTACTCTCGGGGTAATAGCCCCCGACGAGAATCCGCAAAATAGAGCAACCTGTATGTATTTGTCTTTAGTATTTAAACTCCCTTTTGTTTTGCCTTTCTAATTACATCCATTTGAAACCACTGTAAAAAGTCGCCCCCCATAAATCCTCTTAGTTGACATATTTTATTTGTGTGTGTTTTGTGTACTGCATATATTTTCCATGTTAAACATTTTGCTCATTGGACTCATTGTTTTCTTTTGAATTTTTTTTTACCACAAATTTCACTGCAATAACTTAACCCTAAAGGATGAGAATACAAGAGCCATGGTCTACTTTTTACATCATGCAACAAGTCTGGATATGACACTGCCAGTATGGATAGCTCGTTATGAGCAGGAGCGTATGGTAAAGTAAGTAAAAAAAAAATAAATTGTAGTTTGAAACATTTTTCTTTATAAGTAAACTTAAAATATAGACTCTTACCGTACTAAGTAATTGTTAGAGTTATTTATTGTCCAAAGAAAATACCAAAAGAATTCTGTGCAAATATTGTGGACTTACCTAAAAGTATAAGAAATTTGAGGAAATTATTAGAATTATTTTTAAATGATTTTGTTTTATTTTTTATTTTTATTAATTGATTATTAGATTATCAGATGCAGAATATATGAAAAGGTTTGGTCAAGGCATATTTAGGAAGGCAGTTTCAATCAGGTGATTACAATTTTTTCATTTGAGCAGAACTTTGATTGCCGGTATTTGGTTAATACACATACACTGAAAAAACAGTGAACTCACCAGGAATAACAATTTTGGATAATTTTAGAAAATTTTGATTATTTTTAGAAAATTTTAACTAAACAGTATAACAAACACTAACATCACGACGATATCACAAAAATAAAAAAATATTTTTCGACAAAATCAAGAAAATTTGTTAGACATAATTAATTTTTTTCACTTGTTAAAGAAAATTTTGTAGTTTGAAGGAAAAAAATTGGAGTTCAAAATTGTAAGAATGTCTTTAGTGCCATACGAAGTTCAAGATGGTCGCATTTGTAGTAAGATTTACAAATTTAGTGAAATAGTGAACTATTTTGTGAGCAGTACGAATTTAGTAAATCTTTTTGCTTCATTTGTGTATTATTAGAGTAAAAGAAACTTTCTCCAAATGTAATAATTCCATGAACTGAAATAAAGTTAAATTGCCTTTAGTGAAATAGAGGGTTCACTTTTTTTAGTGTATGCATAGCTAAAGGGGTTTCATAGGTTTGTCATCTCCCCCTACCACATACCATGCAGTATTTTTTTAAACTATGATTATATATCATTGTATTAAATATTCTGATTTCTTCCCATCTACATGAATTATTTTTTTCTCTTTTTGAGGTACCTTCACAATGGACACACATTGTAGCTTTTGCTAGCTACGCCAAGGTTTAATCGACAATTGTGACAAATAACAAGTATATACAGCAGTAAGTTCGGCCTGGCCGAATCTTAAATACCCACCACCATGAATCAAACATAATAGTTTACTTTGAAAACTTCTTCTTCGTAGCGGGTTACTTGATAATATAGGATTTTGGGTACTTGATGACAAATCTTCTCCCAAGCCAGTAAATTTTTTCCCAAAGAAAAAATTTAAAGATTCTACCTACACCCAGAGAAGGGATATGATCACCTCAAACATGTTTGAAGAGCAAAATGTTATTTTTGGGTGGTGACCATGTAACAACCATGTTATTTTCTCGAAAATCATGTATCTGATTTCGGCAAGCAGGTTATATTTGACGAGAAAATAACATTTTAGTAACAAACATGTTACATGGTCACCATACAAAAATAACATTTTGCTCTTGATACATGTTTGAGGTGATCATATTCCTTCTCTGTGTGTATGAAGACCAGATCAGATTCTGGATTTATGAGAACCAATTCTGTTTGAGTTTTAGAGAAAACGAATCGATTTGAAATCTTAAACCTGTAGATTTTTTCCGCCGTTATTTAAATGAATACGATGGGTAAAATCTGGAAATTTTACTTTAAGTTTCAAGCAATTTTCATGATCAGTGCGACTGCTACACCCTGAAAGGAGTGTTTTCTTTTCTGAGGAACGAAATTTTAGACAAGCAAAGATTTATTTTGACAGAAATTTTAGAGAGTATCGTTGAATCGCTTACCAAAAATTCGGATTAGTTTGCCCTAAACGAAAATACTTTATACAAAAGGGGAATTACGTTTGTCTAAAATAGGAAAATATTTTTTCTTTGGGTGTACTCTCAAGGAGTTAAATCGATCTATATCGATGCCTTGTCCAATGGACCGGTAAAAATAAACGCGATACAGATTTTTGAGGGTCTAAAATTCCAGTATGTTTAAATTTGTGTGTAAATCGGATAAATACTACGGTTTGTAGAAGCCCTAGGAGTTAAATCTGGTCCATATGGGGGCTATACCAAAACAGGGACCAATACTCACCACCTCTTAATGTTCCTCAAATACCTCTAGAATTCCACTTTCAGACGAATTTGGTGAAAACTACGAATTCTAGAAGCCCAAGAAGTAAAATCGGGAGATCAATGTATATAGGGGTTATACCAAAACATGGGCCGATACGGACCATTTTCGACACACCTCTTTATGGTCCTAAGATAAGTCTATATTTCTAATTTCCGGCAAATTGGATAAAAACTACGGATTCTAGAAGCCGAAGTAATACGGATTCTAGAAGCCCAAGAAGTAAAATCGGGAGATCAGTCCACATAGGGGTTATACCAAAACATGGACCGATACAGACCATTTTCGACACACCTATTTGTGATCTTAAAATACCTGTAGATTTTCAATTTCAAGCAAATCGGCTAGAAAATATAGTCTCTAGATACCCAAGAAGTAAAACCGAGAGATCGGTCAATTTCGGCATACAAATACCTCTAGATTTCCAATTTCAGGCATATCGGGTAATAAATACAGTTTATAGAAGCCCAAGAACAAAAATCGGGAGATCGGTCTATATGGCGACTATACCTAAACATGGACCGATACTGACCATTTTCGACACACCTCTTTATGGTCCTAAAATACCTCTAGATTTTCAATTTCAGGCAAATCGGATGGAAAATACAGTTTCTAGACGCCCAAGCAGCAAAAGATCGGTCTATATGGGGGCTATACCAAACCATGGATCGATATGAACCATTTTCTACACACCTCTTTAAGGTCCCAAAATACCTCTAGACTTCCAATTTCAGGCAAATCGGATGGAAAATGCAGTTTCTAGACGCCCAAGCAGCAAAATCGGGAGATAGGTCTATATGGGGGCTATACCAAACCATGGATCGATATGAACCATTTTCTACACACCTCTTTAAGGTCCCAAAATACCTCTAGACTTCCAATTTCAGGCAAATCGGATGGAAAATGCAGTTTCTAGACGCCCAAGCAGCAAAATCGGGAGATAGGTCTATATGGGGGCTATACCAAAACTTGGACCGATGGGCACCATTTTCGGCACACCTTTTTATTGTCCTCAAGTACCTCTAGAGTTTTAATTTCAGGCAAATTGGATAAAAACTACGGTTTTTATAAGCCCAAGACCCCAAATCGGGAAATCGGTTTATATGGGGACTAAAGGGTGATACGGTCAAAATTTAGTCAATATAAACTTGACGTATTTCTTTCAAGTTTGCATTTAAAAAACCTGAACACCCCTCATTTTGAAGGTGTGTGTGTAGAATGTTGCTCCTATTTTGATTTTGGAATTCACTCTTCAGTTGTCAAAATGCCGTCCAAGCAAGAAGAGCAGCGTATCAAAATTTTGCTCGCGCGAAAATCCGAGCTACTCGCACGCAAAGCTGGCAAAATCGCCAGAAGTTGCCAAATCAACCGTTACAAATGTAATTAAAGTGTTTGGGGAACGTTTGTCGACAGCCAGGAAGTCTGGATCGGGGGGAAATCGAAAACCGGAAGCCGTTGAGACGACAAAGAGAGTTGCCGGTAGTTTCAAGCGAAACTCTAACCTCTCTCTCCGAGATGCAGCAAATAAGCTGGGTGTATCGTCTACAACCGTGCATCGAGCCAAAAAACGAGCCGGACTATCGACTTACAAGAAGGTAGTGACTCCAAATCGCGATGATAAACAAAATACGACGGCCAAAGCGCGATCCCGGAGGCTGTACACGACGATGCTGACGAAGTTTGACTGCGTGGTAATGGACGACGAAACCTACGTCAAAGCCTACAAGCAGCTTCCGGGACAGGAGTTTTATACGGCAAAAGGAAGGGGAAAGGCAGCAGATATTTTCAAGCACATAAAACTGTCAAAGTTCGCAAAGAAATATCTGGTTTGGCAAGCCATCTGTACCTGTGGCTTGAAAAGCAGCATTTCCATAGCTTCTGGGACTGTCAACCAAGAAATTTACGTGAAAGAGTATTTGAATAAACGTCTGCTGCCTTTCCTGAAGAGACACGGTTGTTCCGTACTGTTTTGGCCGGATTTGGCATCTTGACATTGCGGTAAAAAGGCCATGGTGTGGTACGCCGCCAACAACGTGCAAGTGGTTCCCAACGACAACAACCCTCCCAACTCGCCAGAGCTCCGCCCAATTGAGAAATACTGGGCTATTGTCAAGCGGAACCTAAAGAAGACCAAAAAAAAAACTGCTAAGGACGAGCAGCAGTTCAAGGCAAACTGGCTTTCTGCGGCGAAGAAGGTGGACAAGGTGGCTGTACAAAATCTGATGGCAGGTGTCAAGCGTGAGGCCCGGCAATTCGGATTTGGAAAAGCGAAAGCCTCACTGAATATTTTTCCTGAATTTTATACTAATTGAACTTGAAAAAGAAATTTAGTTTGATTTTTTAAATAAACGATTTCACCGATTTACACGCGTTTTCCCTCGACCAAATTTTGACCGTATCACACTTTATATCAAAACTTTGACCGATATAGCCCATTTTCGAACTTGACCTGCCTGCAAACAAAAAACGAATCTGTGCCAAATTTTAGGACGATAGCGCTATTATTGAAGGCTGTAGCGTGATTACAACAGACAGACATGCTTATACCGTCTTAGAATTTCTCCCTGATCAAGTATATACTTTATATAGTCGGAAATCGATATTTCGATGGTTACACACGGAATGACAAACTTATTATACCCCCATAACCATTCTATGGGGGTGGGTATAAAAATAAAAATTCAAAATAAATTTATTTTATACAAAAAATTTTGAAATATTGAATTTGTCTTAAATTTATGAAGTAAATGGTCCTCATAATTGATGGTAAGAATTACTTCAACTATTTTTCCGTACCGTAACACATTTCCTCATATTTCGAAGCATACATCGATACATTTCCAGATTTTCTCTATGTTAAATGTGTTCAACAAGTGGGAAATTTAAGTCAATTGCCTGACAATCAAAGTTTCAATATGGCGACTGGCAAAACTACCTTACTAAATACGCCTTCGGTTTGGTTTGAAAAACGAAGTTTTTAACTTATATAAACGTATGTAAACATGGCTCTGTGTTTTCATTAACGTAAAATATTAAAATATTTTTTGTCATATTACATCTGAATTTATTGAGCTCAGTAACTTAAAAAATATATTAAAAATCATTCCACGAACTAATTTTAAATTGATTTTAAAAACATTTAATCGTGAACCCTAGATTTCAACACTGCTAAATCTTTCACTATTCATTTGGTTTTTCATCTTGCTTTAAGTGAAGCTCGTCCGTACTCGCCAAAACAGGATTTCCACAACAACCAATTCTTGAAGAAGTAGGCACGAACGTACACATATTCAAGAGAATATTAAAAATGTAATACTTTTAGGCATTTTGGTTTTGTAGCTTTCAAATGGCGTCATTGTCAGCTACTCAACCAGCTAAATTCGAATATCCTTAACACCTGTCTTTGTAGCAGGTTACCACTGCTGTTACCCAAATTCCTTTTTATTGTTATTTGGCTCGTTGTTTTGATTAAAGTTAATGTTGCTGAAGTCATGTCATGTTCGCAACTAGACAAGAAAAAAATGTCAGAGTTGACAAGAAACATATTTGTTCCCCTATATGAGACATTTCGTAAGAAATTGACTATGATCAAAATAAATGTTGCAAAGTGAAATGAACTGCTGTTAGGTTTTAGCGAATATCTATATACATTTGCAACATAAGAAAAATTAATGTAAAAAAAAAAATAAATCTATAAATAAGTTTCCACATGTAAGTTTATGGACCTATATTGAAAGTTTGGTTGCATACATTTATTTAGGAAGAACAATGTAAAAATTGATGTTTTTAAAAAAGTTTGGTTGCATAAATTTATTTAGGAAGAACAAATTAAAAAATTGTTTTTTTTAATGTTTGAGTATTTAATGCACTTCAAATTGAAGTGGTGTCCACTGGTTGCCACTGCTCTTTCCCATCGTTACGGCAACAGACGGATACCTAGACGAAACAACGACTTAACTCAAACACACAGATCATGTTTCATCGATTGGAATAAGTGGTAATCAGAAGGAGGAATGCCTGGGCTATTTGGGCGGGTGGGTATATACTTCCCATTTGATTGCCTCCAAATAAGTTAATACGGATATTTGTTTTTTATTTCTATAGAAAATTTTTTCTAAATTTTTTCTACAGAAAATTATGTCAAAATTTTATTTCTATATAAAATTTTGTCAAAATTTTATTTCTATATAAAATCCCTACGGGAAATGGAGCAACCACAGGACCTGTACACGACTAGTCCCTGGTGTGTATGGACCAGTCCCTGTTCTGGCCAGAACGTACGGAGGGACCGGTCACTTTAACATGGGTTTGCCATTGACGGGGTGAATTTACACTTTAGGACACATCTTGGACTCACTCCAAAGGACATGTCCTGGGACAATTTAGAAGGAGCACACCATAAACAGGTCCACTCTCGGACAAACACTTAGAAATCTGTTTCATTTTGGGCATCCGAATCGCATTCGAAATGAAAAAAAAAACTTTTGAAATATGTTATGTCAAACAATAGGTTATTCATTTCATTTTATTTAACAATACAGGAAGCCTTCGTGGCCAATAAATCGTATTGTTCTTAAAAATAGTTATTTTGATAACATTATTTCACCAAATGTGTAGATCCAATCAGATTTTAATATCAAGCGAGTATGGGAATCAATAAATTAAGACAATTTCAAAATAGCAACTAACTGGAGCTCCGGTAGAAGTTCTGCGATAGGTCCATCAGTGGAAATTTGCACCAATTTCCCGTAGGGATGTTGTCAAAATTTTGTTTCTATAGAAAATTTTGTCAATATGTTATTTCTATAGAAGATCTGGTCAAAGTTTTATTTCTATAGAAAATGTTGTGAAAATTTTATTTCTATAGAAAATTTTGTCAACATTTTATTTCTTTAGAAAATTTTGCCAAAAATTTTTATTTCTACAGAAAATTTTCTAAAAATTTTATTTCTACAGAAAGTTTTATTTCTATAGAAAATTTTATAAAAATTTTATTTCTATAGATGATTTTATCAAAATTTTATTTCTATAGAAAATTTTCCCAAAATTTTATTTCTGTAGAAAATTTTGGCAAAATTTTATTTCTGTATAAAATGTTGTCAATATTTTTTTTTTCTATACAAAATTTTGTCAAAATGTTATTTCTATAGAAGATCTTGTCAAAATTTTATTTCTATAGAAAATTTTGTCAACATTTTATTTCTATACAAAATTTTGTCAACATTTTATTTCTATACAAAATTTTTTTAAAATTTTATTTCTATATAAAATTATGTAAAAATTTTATTTCTATATAAAATTTTGTCCAAATTTTATTTCTTTAGAAAATTTTGTCAAAATTTTATTTCTATAGAAAATTTTATCAATTTTTTTTTTAGAAAATTTTATCAAAATTATATTTCTATAGAAAATTTTTTCAAAATTTTATTTTTATAAAAAGAAATTTATTTCTATAGAAAATTTTGTCAATATTTTATTTCTACAGAAAGTTTTATTTCTATAGAAAATTTTATAAAAATTTTATTTCTATAGAAAATTTTATCAACATTTTATTTCTATAGAAAATTTTATCAACATTTTATTTCTATAGAAAATTTTTATCAAAATTTTATTTCTATAGAAAATTTTATGTCTATAGAAAATTTTGGCAAAATTTTATTTCTATACAGAATTTTGTCAAAGTGTTATTTCTTTAGAAGATCTTGTCAAAATTTTATTTCTATAAAAAAATTTTGTCAACATTTTATTTCTATACAAAATTTTGTCAACATTTTATTTCTATAGAAAATTTTGTCAAAATTTTATTTCTATAGAAAATTATGTACAAATCTTATTTCTATATAAAATTTTGTCCAAATTTTATTTCTGTAGAAAATTTTGTCAAAATTTTATTTCTACAGAAAATTTTATCAAATTTTTTTTTAGAAAATTTTATCAAAATTATATTTCTATAGAAAATTTTTTTCAAAATTTTATTTTTATAAAAATATTTTATTTCTATAGAAAATTTTATCAAATTTTATTTCTATAGAAAGTTTTCCCAAAGTTTTATTTCGATAGAAAATTTTGGCAAAATTTTATTTCTATACAAATTGTTATTTCTATAGAAGATCTTGTCAAGATTTTATTTCTATAGAAAATTTTGTCAACATTTTATTTCTATACAAAATTTTGTCAACATTTTACTTCTATAGAAAATTTTGTAAAAATTTTAGTTCTATACAAAATTTTGTCAAAATATTATTTCTATAGAAGATCTTGTCAAAATTTTATTTCTATAGAAAATTTTGTCAACATTTTATTTCTATAGAAAATTTTGTCAACATTTTATTTCTATAGAAATTTTTAATTCTATAGAAAATTTTATCAAAATTATATTTCTATAGAAAATTTTTTCAAAATTTTATTTTTATAAAAAAAATTTTCAAAATTTTATTTCTATAGAAAATTTTCCCAAAATTTTACTTCGAACGAAAAAGCCAAATTTTCCATTTTCATTTGCTTTAATATGAAATTTGATTCAACATGAAAAGTCGATTTTGGACAAAAGAAGGGTTTCAAAGGCATTAAAACTCGACTTGACAAAGTCGTTTAGATGACTTTCATATTTTGTACATCTACGCCAAAACCTACTCATTTAGACTTTTCATATGAAGGATGATGGAGGGGACAGGTAATTCTATTCCGCCCTTTCAGTTACTTTATAAAATGGTTCATATATGAATCTAAGAATTATTTCAGAAAAAAAGAAATGATTTTTTTTCTGCAAAGCCTTCACTTGTCTTATACAACAAGTGAAGAGGGTTTAATTTGCGTTACACGAGCACTGACTAAGTGATTAGCATGCCGGGAGTAAAAGAGTGAAAGACAAATTCCACAGTATTCCATAGTATGCGTATGTGTGTATACGCAACTTGTGAGTGTTTATTAAATTATGTGCGTGTGCATATGTGAATTCAAAAGAAAATCAGGAAACGGATAAACATCACAAAAAATGTCAAAGTCTCTACATGGACACTAAGAACAAAAAAATGACAACAATAAGCTTTTTCTGGTTTGCTTTTTTTTCTTCTTATTTAATTAAAATAAATGTCCTTATAGAAGATACTACATGAAAGTGGAAGTTGGATATAATGTTAAGTAATTCTTAAAATGTTGACAAGAACACCTACAATATGACCACGACAAAAAAGACAATAATTCAGTTGGACATGTTGAATATTCAGAATGCCATATCAACTAGTTTCCATGGATAAGAGGACACTACAACGTAACAAAAGAATTTCAAATTTAATTAATTTTTTTCTACTTTCTTGATGATAGTGATACGGCAAAAGTCATTGCTTTTCAAATTAAAGCAAATAAGAGATGTGTTAACACAGAAAAAAGGGAAAGTGTTTAATAGTAGAAATGAATTATCTCGAGCTAAAGTCGAAGAACTCCGAGTTTTGAGGTTTTCACAATGCGTAGTGGCAATAAAGAAAATGGTAGAAATAGTTCTAATAAAGTGTATATAAAAATCTAAAAATACCAAGTATCTTGAGCGCAAATTGTTTGTAACATAGACGTTGCTGTCTACTTAATCCAAGAAAAATATACACTGAAAATAAAGCATGCCCCTTTCCAATGATTTTGTCTTTGAACTAATGATTTTGGCCTTGTTTCCGAAACTTTTAAGACAAAATTCTCTTTTGAAAATTCTCTCAATTTGAGTTTTGCATACTTGCTAGTAGGAGATAAAATTTAATTTATTTTAAATTTTTTTCCTTCATGTGCTACGAAAGTCCTTCAAAAAGGTGTTAACGAAAACTTAAATTTCCAAATTCTGGCTCAATTTCATGTAGAACTTATGCTATGTTTCGAGTTCAAAACGTCTTTAAACTAAACCATTGAAAAACATCTTATATTTTTTTTGCAAACATTTTATTTCTATAGAAAATTTTGTCAAAACTTTATTTATATCGAAAATGTTGTGAACATTTTATTTCTATAGAAAGTTTTGTCAATATTTTATTTAGATAGAAAATTTTGTCAAAATTTTATTTCTTTAGAAAATATTGTCAAAAGTGTTTATTTCTACAAAAAATTTTCTCAAAATTTTATTTCTATAGAAAATTTTGCCAAAATTTTATTTCTACAGAAATTTTTATCGAAATTTTATTTCTATAGAAAATTTTATCAAAATTTTAATTCTATAGAAAATTGTATCAAAATTATATTTCTATAGAAAAATTTTTCAAAATTTTATTTCTATAGACAATTTTGGCAAAAGTTTATTTCTATTGAAAATTTTCTCAAAATTTTATTTCTATAGAAAATTTTGGCAACAGTTTATTTCTATAGCAAATTTTGTCAAAATTTTATTTCTATAAATTTTTTTTCAAAATTTTATTTCTATAGAAAATTTTGTCAAAATTTTATTTCTATAGAAAATTTTGTCAAAATTTTATTTCTATAGAAAATTTTGTCAAAATTTTATTTCTATAGAAAATTTTGTCAAAATTTTATTTCTGTAGAAAATTTTGTCAAAATTTTATTTCTGTAGATATATTTGGAATATTTTGCAAAATCTACAATTTTTGTCACAATCATATTCGAAGAGCAAAATAATATGATAGGAGCTATTTTTGCTATTTTTATACCCTCCACCATAGGATGGGGGTATATTAACTTTGCCATTCCGTTTGTAACACATCGAAATATTGCTCTAAGATCCCATAAAGTATATATATTCCAGGTCGCGGTGAAATTCTGAGTCGATCTGAGCATATCCGTCCGTCCGTCCGTCTGTTGAAATCACGCTAACTTCCGAACAAAACAAGCTATCGACTTGAAACTTGTCACAAGTAGTTGTTATTGATGTAGGTCGGAAGGTATTGCAAATGGGCCATATCGGTCCACTTTTACGTATAGCCCCCCATATAAACGGACCCCCAAATTTGGCTTTCGGTGACTCTAAGAGAAGCAAAGTTCATCCGATCCGGCTAAAATTTGGTACATGGAGTTAGTATATGGTCTCCAACAAGCATGCATAAATTGGTCCACATCGGTCTATAATTATATATAGCCCCCATATAAACCGATCCCCCGATTTGGCTTTCGGAGCCTCTAAGAGAATCAAATTTCATCCTATCCGGCTGAAATTTGGTACATGGTGTAAGTATATGGCCTCAAACACCCATGCAAAAATTGGTCGAAATCGGTCCATAATTATGTATAGCCCCCATATAAACCGATCCCCAGATTTGACCTCCGGAGTTCCTTGGAAGAGCAAAATTCATCGGATTCGGTTGAAATTTGGTACGTGATGTTAGTCCATAATTATATATCATATCAGTCCATAATTATATATAGCCCCCATATAAACCGATCCCCAGATTTGACCTCCGGTGCCTTGTGGAGAAGGAAAATTCATCCAATCTGGTTGAAATTTGGTACGTGGTGGTAGTATATGATATTTAACAACCATGCCAAAAGTGGTCCATATCAGTCCATAATCATATATAGCCCCCATATAAACCGATCCCGAGATTTGGTTTTGGTGCCTCTTGGAGGAGTAAATTTCCTCCTAGTCAGTTGAAATTTGTTACATTGTGCTAGTATATGTCCGTTAACAACCATGCCTAACTAGGTCCATCTCGGTTTATAGTTATATATAGCCCTCAGATAAATCGATCCCCCATCACACAAAAATTGGTCCGTATCAAGTTCATAATTCATAGCCCCCATATAAGAGACCCCCATATTTCAATTCTGGCTCCATACGTACAGTGCAAAAGTCCATATCGATTCGGAATTATTTGTAGACTTACATACCTTTTTGTCTAATATATACCATGTGTGGAATAATTCACAATTTAGAAAACGATTTAAGATACCACAACCCAAGTAATTCGATTGTGAATAACAGTCTTTCGTAGAAGTTTCTACGCAATCCATGATGGAGGGTACATAAGATTCGGCCTGCCCGAACTTACGGCCGTTTATACTTGTTCAAATTCAAAACGTCTTTAACCTAAACCATTGAAAAACATCTTCTATTTTCGAAAACGTTTTTTTATTGTAGTCAAGATACAGAAAATCATCAAAATTAAAGATTTCATTAATTTTATAGAATTTTTTAGAATTATTAAAGTCAAGTTGACTTTAGTCAACAAAAATTCACTTTCATGTAAAGATACTTAAGTTTTAAGTCGAATCACTTAACTTTTTAAGGATAAGACATCAATGTATGAACTTTTGGACAAGGCGAAAAATAACTTTATATCCGAGAAAAGCGTCTTCTATGTTAGGGAAAATTCGCATTTGTATTTTAAGGACTTGAAATCTTTGGCCTCACGACAATATTTTTTTTCAGTGTACCAATTTCTTGTGTTATATTATTATTGTCTTCTTAATGAATGACTTTTGATAAGAATAGAAAGACACATGTATACCTTTTAATGGCAAATTATCTCAAAATGGTATGAAAGACATACATATATAGAAAATTTCACATTTTATTAGAGACTAATTGACATATCCGATATCAATAAAATTAATTGGAAATAAATTAATTACATTTGGGAATTGTAATCAATGGTCAACTTCTAATCGCCGGGTTTCAGATGTGAGAATGGGGAAATGCAAAGATATTCCTTTGCATTTCCCCATTATATCTAATAATGATATGAGGAATATACCGGCTGATTGATATGAAATGACACAAACAAAAATCGCAATATTTTTATTGACTGGTCATATCCCCCAACGGACGTTATGATTTTTGGGGAATACGACCTGCTTCAGGGCGGTCTTATGGCTCAAATTTGGTTTGGGCTTTATGTCCTCCTATGACATACTTATACAAAAACATATGCCAAAAATAATAAATTAAAAACATTTATAAAATAACAAGTATATACAGCAGTAAGTTCGGCCGGGCCGAATCTTAAATACCCACCACCATGAATCAAATATAGTAGTTCCGTTAAAAACTCTTCGTCGTAGCGAGTTACTTGGTAATATATAGAATTTTGATGATCAGTATGCTCCCCGAAGATAAATTTAAAGGTTTAAGTTTTAGAGGAATCAAAAAATCTCGCGTAAGTGTGCAAGAAAATGATGAAAAAATGCCATGATTTGAAATCTAACAGGTTGGCTGATAAGTCCCCGGTCTGATACATAGATGGCGTCGCTAGTATTAAATGTAGTACCAACCTTCAAATGACTCGTGTCAAAATTTGACGTCTGTAAGTCAATTAGTTTCTGAGATAGAGCGTCTTTTGTGAAGCAACTTTCGATATTGTGAAAAAAATGGAAAAAAGGAATTTCGTGTTTTGATAAAATACTGTTTTCTGAAGGGAAAAAATACGGTGGAAGCAAAAACTTGGCTTGATAATGAGTTTCCGGACTCTGCCACAGGGAAATCAACAATAATTGATTGGTATGCAAAGTTCAAGCGTGAGCACGGAGGACGGTGAACGCAGTGGATCCCCGAAGGAGGTGGTTACCGACGAAAACATCAAAAAAATCCACAAATTGATCTTGAATGACCGTAAAATGAAGTTGATCGGGATAGCAGAGGCCTTAAAGATATCAAAGGAACGTGTTGGTCTTATCATTCATCAATATTTGGATATGCGGAAGCTCTGTGCAAAATGGGTGCCGCGCGAGCTCACATTTGACCAAAAACAACAACGTTTGCAGCTGTTAACTCGTAATACACCCGAGTTTTTCCGTCGATATGTGACAATGGATGAAACATGGCTACATCACTACACTCTTGAGTCCAATCGACACTCGGCTGAGTGGACAGCGACCGGTGAACCGTCTCCGAAGCGTGGAAAGATTGAAAAGTCCGCTGGCAAAGTAATGGCCTCTGATTTTTGGGATGCGCATGGAATAATTTTTATCGATTATCTTGAGAAGGGAAAAACCATCAACAGTGACTAATATCACTAGGCAACAAATAACAAACTTTTCTCTGTGAATTGTTTCTAGCATATTTTTTCTTATTGATTATGACCTACTAAACACGAAAATGATTTTTAAAAAATTTTCTGTCGATTGGTTTTCGAGACATAATTTTTTTATTTTTTTTTTAATTTTTGGAGGTACACCTACAATTTTGAGCATATCTTTCGTTTTCTTTGACCTTTTTGATCCTAATACTACTCAAATTAAAGAAAATTGAGCCGTCTACAACTCATTCTCAGAAAATTTTCAAATCGGGTTAGTAGTTTGGATGTTAGCGACTTAAAAAAGTAAAAAAACGGCGTTTTTTAAGTAAAAATGTGGCAAAAAAAAAATATATAAAAATTCATATATAATATAAAAAATTTTCAACGGCAATTTTTTGTTTTTTTACGTGTAGCTGGAATCTTTAGTATATCACGTGTGGGCGTGATTATTCTTTATAAACTCGCCACAAGCATTGCAGAAAATGTCTGGATTGTTTAAACACTCGAACACACGTAGTTTTTTACTCATTATCTTACTTGTTGGGTAGGTATTATATGCACTTAAATTCAATTTGTTTCACTTTTTACTCGTCCTACTCGCGATCGTAGACACTTGTTGAATTAAAAAAAAAAGTAGACACTTGTTCAAAAAACAAAGAAGAAGTCAGCAGTTTTTCCACATGGCATAAAATTTACAGTTATATCTTTGTTTTTATTCATTTTTTGGCGTTGATTTGGTAATCTTAAATAAATTTAAAAAAATAATATACTAAAACTAATTTGTTTATTCAAAATTAAGTTTCAAATGTATTTATTCGTTTGCGTTGGGTAGGTACACAGAGAAAACAAAATAAGCCAACTTTTCTACATGCAGCGTTTAATTTTTCCTTTCTATACGTGGCGGGCAGCTTTCTACATGTCCCGTGTAACTTTAACATGTACATTTAACGAATTGAATTTAGCAGGGCGAAATACGAACCGCATGGGATTGCTATTTCTACACGTGCCGTGTAACGAATTTTGTTTTCTCTGTGTAAGCTGTGCAAATAAAGAAAATCAAAATATCGTAAAATATCGGAATTTCAGTCTATTACCAAAAAAATTATCAGTCCATCAGATTGTTGTCAGATTTCGTTAAGTAAGGGCTTAATTTCTTTGTAAAGATTCCAGCTACACGTAAAAAAACAAAAAATTGCCGTTGGAAATTTTTTTATATTTTATATGAATTTTTATATGTTTTTTTTGCCACATTTTTACTTAAAAAACGCCGTTTTTTACCTTTTGAAAATTTTTACCTTTTGAAAATTTTCTGAGAACGAGTTGTAGACGGCTCAATTTTCTTTAATTTGAGTAGTATTAGGATCAAAACGGTCAAAGAAAACGTAAGATATGCTCAAAATTGTAGGTGTACCTCCAAAAATTAAAAAAAAAATAAAAAAATTATATCTCGAAAACCAATCGACAGAAAATTTTTTAAAAATCATTTTCGTGTTTAGTAGGTCATAATCAATAAGAAAAAATATGTGAGAAACAATTCACAAAATGGTTGTTGGCTAGTGTATATGGCGTTATTGAAGCGTTTGTATGTCGAAATCGCGGCAAAACGGCCCCATATGAAGAAGAAAAAAGTGTTGTTCCACCAAGACAACGCACCGTACCACAAGAACGATGGCACAAATTCATGAATTGGGCTTCGAATTGCTTGCCCACCCACCGTATTCTCCAGACTTGGCCCCAGCGACTTTTTCTTGATCTCAGACCTCAAAAGGATGCTCGCAGGGAAAAAATTTGGCTGCAATGAAGAGGTGATCGCCGAAACTGAGGCCTATTTTGAGGCAAAACCGAAGGGGTACTACCAAAATGGTATCAAAAAATTGGAAGGTCATTATAATCGTTGTATCGCTCTTGAAGGGAACTATGTTGAATAATAACAATAATAATAACAGTAAATTCGGCCGGGCCGAATTTTAAATACTCACCACCATGAATCAAGTATAATAGTTTACTATGAAAACTCTTCGTCGTAGTGGGTGACAAATGATGACAAATCTTCTCCCAAACGAGCCAGCTCCCGAAGACAAACTTTAAAGATTCTACCTATGAAGACCAGATAAGATTCTGGATTTATGAGAACCAATTTTGTTTGAGTTTTAGAGAAAATATAAACATATCGTGTATATGTTCAAATTATGCCTTGATTTAAAATCTTAAATCTGCAGATTTTTCCACATTTATTTAAATACAATAAGTAAAATCTGGAACTTTTACTTTCAGTTTGAAGCAATTTTCATGATCAGTGCGCCTGCTATACCCTGAAAAAAGTGTTTTCTTTTTTGAGACAAGTAATTTTAGACAAGCAAAGTTTTCTTTTGACACAAAATTTAGAGACAATCGTTGAATAAATGAAAACACTTTATAAGAAAAAGAAATTTCGTTTGTCTAAAATTTTATTATAGATTACTAATTCCCAGCAAATCGGATAAAAACTACAGATTCTAGAAGCCCAAGAAATAAACCCGGGAGATCGGTGTATATGGGGGCTATACCAAAACATGGACCGATAGGCACCATTTGCTACTCACATATTTGTGATCTTAAAATACCTCCAAATTTTCAATTTCAAACAAATCGGCCAGAAAATATAGTCTCTAGACGCCCAAGAAGTAAAAATCGAGAGATCAGTTTATATGGGGGTTATACCAAAAAAATGGACCGATATACCTCAATTTCGGCACTCTTATTTGTGGTCTAAAAATACCTCTAGGTTTCGAACTTCAGGCAAATCATGTAATAAATACAGTTTATTGTAGCTCAAAGCGGATGGTAAATATAGTTTCTAGAAGCCCAAGAAGCAAAATGGGAGATCGGTCTATATGGCGGCTATACCAAAAAATGGACCGATGGGCACCATTTTCAGCACACCTTTTTATGGTCCCAAAAGAACTTCAGATTTTCAATTTCAGGAAAATCGGATACAAAATATAGTTTCTAGAAGCCCAAGAAGCGAAATCGGGAAATCAGTCTCTATGGGGGCTATATCAAAACATGGACACACCTTTTTATGGTCCTCAAATACACCTTTTTATGGTCCTCAAATACCTCTAGATTTCCAATTTCAGGCAAATCGGATGGTAAATATAGTTTCTAGAAGCCCTAAAAGCAAAATCGGGATATCGGTCTATATGGGGGCTATACCACAACATTAACCGATGAGCACCATTTTCGGTACACCTTTTTAGGGTCCTCAAATACCTCTATATTTAAAATTTCAGGCAAATTGGATAAAAACTACGGTTTTTATAGGCCCAAGACTACAAATCGGGAGTTTGGTTTATATGGGGGCTATATCAAAACATGGACCGATGCGGATCATTTTCGACACACCTCTTTATGGTCCCAAAATACCTTTAGATTTTCAATTTCATACAAATCGGATAGAAAATACTGTTTCTAGGCTCGTAAGAAGCAAATTCGGGAGATCGGTCTATATGGGGGCTATACCAAAACATGGACCGATATGGACCATTTTCGACACACCTCTTTATACTCCCACAATACCTATAGATTTCCAATTTCAGGCAAATCGGATGGTAAATATAGTTTCTAGACGCCCAAGAAGCAAAATCGGGAGATCGGTCTATATGGGGGCTATACCAAAACATGGACCGATTCGCACCATTTTCGACACACCTCTTTATAGTCCCACAATACCTCTAGATTTCCAATTTCAGGCAAATCGGATGGTAAATATAGTTTCTAGACGCCCAAGAAGCAAAATCTGGAGATCGGTCTATATGGGGGCTATATCAAAACATGGACCGATACGAACGATTTTCGACACACCTCCTTATGGTCCTAAAATACCTCTAGATTTTCAATTTCAGACAAATCGGATAGAAAATACTGTTTCTAGACGCCTGAAGCAAAATCGGGAGATCGGTCTATATGGGGGCTATACTAAAACATGGACCGATACGGACCATTTTCGACACACTTCTTTATGGTCCCAAAATACCTCTAGATTTCCAATTTCAGACAAATATGATAATAACTACGGTATTTATAGGCCCAAGACCCCAAATCGGGAGGAGGTTTATATGGGGACTATATCAAAACTTGGACCGATATAGCCCATCTTCGAAATTGACCTGCCTGCAAACAAAAAACTAATCTGTGCTAAATTTCGGGATGATAGCGCCATTACTGAAGGCTGTAGCGTGATTACAACCGACAGACAGACGGACATGCTTATATAGTCTTAGAATTTCTCCCTGATCAAGAATATATATACTTTATATAGTCGGAAATCGATATTTCGATGTGTTACAAACGGAATGACAAACTTCACCATTTTATGGGGGTGGGTAAAAAACGAATTTTGACAAAAAAAATGTGTTTTTCTTTGTTAGACCGACTTATCAGCCAACCTGTTAAAATATGTAGACAACCATTATTCAAATGATTAGAAGAAGTAAAATCTGGAAATTTTACTTTCAGTTTAGAGCAATTTGTATAAGGAGTTAAATTTGAGAGATCAATATATATGGGTATAGCACCCAAGAACATGATACACGGCAAATAAAACATACCTAATTGCGGTGCTGAAAAATCTACAGAATCTTGACCCCAAATCAGAGGGCTGATGAGGGTGATATATCAAAATCTGTACCAATACACAATATATTCGTAAAATTTATTTATGGTCCTAAAAACCTCTAGATTTTAAATTTCAGGAAAATTGAATAGAAACTACGGATTCTGGAAGCCAAAAAGCAAAATCGGGAGATCGGTCTATATGGGGGCTATACCAAAACATGGACCGATGCACACCATTTTCAGCAAACCTATTTGTGGTCCTACAATATGTCGAAATTTCCAACTTCAGCCAAATTTGATAAAAACTACGGATTCTAGAAGCCCAAAAAGAAAAATAGGGAAATCGGTCTACATGGGGCCTAACCAAAACATGATCCGATACTCACAATTTTTACCACATCTCCTTATGATCCTAGAATACCTATAGGTTTCCAATTTCAGGCAAATTGTATAAAAACTACGTATTCTACAAGCCCAAGGTAAAATCCGGAGTTCGGTTTATATGGAGGCTATACCAAAACATGAACCGATACTCACAATTTTTGGCACACCTCTTTTTGGTCCTAGAATACCTCTATATATCCAATTTCAGGCAAAGTGAATAAAAACTACGGATTCTTGAACCCAAGGAGTAAAATCGGAAGATCGGTTTATAGGATCAATAGGATTCTATTTTGACCCAAAGCCCATATTTGTGCAACATTTAAAGTCGATGGGATTAAAACTGCGACCTAGACTTTTATCACAAAAATGTGTTCACAGACAGACGGACATGGCTATATCGACTCAGGGATCGGTTCTGAGCATTTTTTCCAAAGATACCATATGTCTATCTCTTCTCCTTCTATGTGTTGCAAACATATGCATATGCACTTATAATACCCTGTTCCACAGTGTGGCGCATGGTATAATTTGTATCAAACTGGCTCTAAATATTTGGAACAAATTCGATTAAACACAATCCTGTCAAATATTTGTTTAGCCGGATCGTAGTTTAATACGCTTGAATTTATCACGAATAAATTTATTTTTGAATACAATAGATCAAAATGCTCTTGTAAGTTTGTAAACAATAAAATAAATTGTCACACTGAAAAAATATTGTCGTGAGGACAAAGATTTCGGTATATTTTGGTATAGCCCCCATATAGACCGATCTCCCGATTATATTTCTGAAATTGGAAATCTGGAGGTATTTTAGCACCATAAAGAGGTGTGCCAAAAATGGTGACTGTCGGTTGATGTTTAGGTATAGCCCCCATATAGACCGATTTCCCGATTTTCCTTCTTGGGCTTCTAGAATCCGTAGTTATTATCCAATTTGTTTGAAATCTAGAGGTACTTTAGGACCATAAAGAGGTGTGCTGAAAATGATGAGTATAGGTCCATGTTTTGATATAGCCATCAGATAGACCGATCTCCAGCTATTACTTTTTGGGCTTCTAGAAACCGTTATTGTTGTCCACTTTGCCTGAAATCGAAAATCTGGAGGTTTTTAGGAATACAAATAGGTGTGCAAGAAATAATTTTATTTTTAGGCTTCTAGAATCGTAGTTTTTATCCAATTTGCCTGAAATGAGAAATCTACAGGTATTTTAGGACCTTAAATATGAGAGCCGAAAATGGCGTGTATTGGTCCATGTTTTGGTTTATTTCCCAAATAGACGGATCTCCCGATTTTACTTCTTGGGCTTTTAGAAACCATAGTTTTTATCAAATTTACATGAAATTTTAAATCTAGAAGTATTTTAAGAACATAAAGAGGTGTGCCGAAAGTGGTAAATATCGGTCCATGTGCACTGATAATGAAAATTGCTTGAAACTGACTTATAGTTTCCAGATTGTACTTCTGGTAATCATTTAAATAATGGGGGTAAAAATCTACAGATGTTAGATTTTAAATCAAGGCGATATTTCATTTTCTTGCACACTTGCTCTCGATGTTTATGATTCCTCTAAAACTCAAACAAATATGGTTCTTATAAATCCAGAATCTGATCTAGTCTTCATAGAAAAAATCTTTGAATTTATCTTCGGGAAGTTTACTGGTTGAACTGATCTGCTTGTCACCAAATCCCCCTGAAATTTTCACAGGAAACTATAATATTTGATTCATGGTGTTGGGTATTTAAGATTCGGCCCGGCCGAACCTACTGCTTTATATACTTGTTAGTTATCGTATTATTATTTTTAAGAGCGACCTAAAAATTTTCTTTATGTATTCGCATCGATTCCTATTTCTGTTGGAAAAGAACGACCCCAACACCACTGAGCATAGCTGATCATAGCCAACTCCAAGGGAAATAGAGCCATGGTATGGTAGATCGTTACACACAGAGGTCAAAGTTGTAATCCGATTTACGTGAAATTTTGCACTGGAAGTAGAATTAACATAGTAACTATGCATGTGAAATTTGATTGAAATCGGTTCAGATTTCGATATAGCTTCCATTTATATGTTCTTCTGATTTAGGTAAAACTGGCCGAAATACCTATATTTTCCTTATCAATTCGCCACTGCTAAGTCGAAAACTTATCACAATTACTCAAATTTTCCTATTACTCTAATACACATACATCGACCGATAAATCATAAATACAGTTCTGCGAAGTTGCCTCAAAATTGGTTCACATTTAAATATTTGCCATATTTATACCCTGCGCCACACTGTGGAACAGGGTATTATAAGTTAGTGCATATATTTGCAACACCCAGAAGGAGACGAGATAGACACATGGTGTCTTTGGCAAAAATGCTCAGGGTGGGCTCCTGAGTCGATATAGCCTTGTCCGTCTGTCCGTGAACACATACTCGTAATCAAAGTCTAGGTCGCAGTTTTAGTCCAATTGACTTCAAATTTGGCACAAGTATGTGTTTTGGCTCAGAATAGAACCCTATTGATTTTGGAAGAAATCGGTTCAGATTTAGATGTATTTCGCCCGATATGGACTTATATGGCTCCAGAAGCCAGAGTTTTATCCTAATTTGCTTAAAATTTTGCACAAGAAGAACAATTAGTACTATAGTCAAGTGTGCCAAATGTTATTGAAATCGGTTCAGATTTAGATATAGCTCCCATATATCTTTCGCCCGATATGGACTAATACGGTCCCAGAAGCCATAGTTTTACCCCGATTTGGTTGAAATTTTGCACAGGGAGTAGAATTAGCATTGTAGCTATGCGTGCCAAAATTGGTTGAAATCGGTTCCGATTTAGATATAGCATTGTGTTCCACCCTAGTGCATTAGCCGACTTAAATTTTGAGTCTATAGATTTTGTAGAAGTCTGTCAAATTCTGACCAGATCGAGTGATATTTAAGTGCATGTAGTTGCGACAAACCTTTATATAGCACCCAACACATTTGACGGATGTGATATGGTATTGAAAATTTATATCTACAAAGTGATGCAGGGTATAATATAGTCGGCCCCGCCTGACTTTAGACTTTCCTTACTTGTTGTGTCTTAAGTTTGTTCTTACTTCAATTCTCTGCTTCTTTGGCACAGAATCAATACCGAAACCATTAGTGTAAAGACAAAACCTTTGGAACTGGTCTTCCAGTGCATTGGAATACATCTGTCAGATGTCAGACAAGCGATTTAGAAATTATAACAATCGAGCAAGTTGGCTGCAATACATTTCAGCCTCCCTGTAGTCTGCTTTAAAATATTGGCCATAGCGGTTTAGAAATTATAACAATCTAGCAAGTTGGCTGCAATACATTTCAACCTCCCTGTAGTCTGCTTTAAAATATTGACCATAAATTATACGTTTGTTCTCATTGAATATTTGAAAAATTTTGTTGAATATTTTAATTCTTCCAAATATGAAAACTTTAACTTGACCTTTAGTGGAATCTCTCGCTGAACATGTAATTCAAATTACAATAAAAAATGCATGGCAGAAATCCTTTCACACACTGAAAAAAAAGCATACTCGGTTCCAAAGATTTTGTCTTTACTTTAAAAAATTTGGTATTGATTCCGAGCCAAAGAAGCGGAGAATACAAGTAAGGATACTTTTAAGACACAGTTCTCTTTTAAATTTAGGTTTTCTGTACTTGCTTCTAGGAAGCAAATTTTAATTTTTCGCTTTCTCAGCTTTTTTTCTTCATATGCTATCAAAGTCCTTTAAGAACGAGTTAACGGCAACTTTATTTTCTAAATTAGGACTCGATTTCCAGTAGAAATTATGTTATGTTTGAAGTAAAAAACTTCTTTAAAATAAAGTTTTGAAAAACATGTCCTATATTTGAACGATTTTTTGCTTTGTAGTCAAGATGCAAAAAGACAACAAATTTCATTAAATTTAAAGAATTTTTCTGAATTATTAAAGTCAAGTTGACCTTAGCCTATAAATTTTTTCTTTCACGTTAAGATACCCATTTTGAAGTCAAATCACTTAATTATAAGGACAATACGACTTCATTGAAAAGTTTATCGACTTTTGGACAAGGAAAATAACTTTATTTTAGAGAAATGCGTCTTCTATGCTAAGCAAAATTTGTATTCGTATTTTAAAGACATGAAATCTTTGATCTCACGACAATATTTTTTTCAGTGCATAATCTCGCCATATGCAATCACAAATTATGGCTTTTGACTTATCAAATTAGGGAATTGATGTACCAATATTATGTTAAATGGAATTGAAGTAGAGCATATTACCTTTGTTAAGAAGTATTAATATTGTACATTCTAAATCGTATTACAAATAAACTGTCTGCCTCTGGAAATCCTATAAAACGATTTTAAGCTTCGTCATATTGTGCCGCATCATTTCTAAGACTATTTACTTTGAAGGAACATGTTTTCACGTGTTTCCTTCCTTCAATTTATCGGAGATAGAATAAGTGTAATTTATATAATGTGCGTGATGTGATGTTTGAAATTTATCCATCGTTTGTGTTCTTTACAATCGCAAGATATTTGTGAGAAAATACAATAACAACAGCAACAACATTTACGTACCAGCAAGAACAGCCATTTATACTCTTATCAAGTCTTAAATAACACTTACAATACAATTGTATTAAGACTCGTTTCGAAATGGTACAGCCCCCATAAGGCAGCAAAGAAAGAAAAAAAAACGCATTCGCAATCAAACGACCAAGGAAATAACGCCAGAGTTTTAAAAATACAAAGGACAGCTCCTAGAAAAATACATTTACGAAGAAATTAGAGAATGTCGATGGTGGCAAGGAATCAAAATGGGTCATAGAGACGGTGATGAGGGGGGAGAGAAGAAGAGATTAATTTTTATTTTTGAATAAGAGTATTTTACACGTGTGTGTGTGTGGGGAGGGGATGGTGTCTGTACACACAATAGCTAAGAGTGAAAACATTTTAACCATTTCACATGCATTAGCTACAGCCCCCCCTCACACACTATTGACACACAATACAACAATGCCACACACTCAAACCCTCTCGCCAAACTTCCTACAACAAACTTTTCAGTTTAAATACACGAACAGTGCTAAAAACCCCATAAACATTCTCATTCACACGCACACACTAACACACCTAAACACTCGAACACTTTTTTAAGATTTCAATCGGAATCCTTATGTTCAACAATGAAAGGAAGGAACAACAAACAAGATAGACAACCAGGCAGACAGACAGACAAACAGTCAAACAGAAGAGTTAAGCACAGAAAAGCATATCTCACAGAACATTACAAAAAGATTGAGCACCAGTATTGTTGAGATATTCTTCATCTCCCATTTACCTCTCACCATGACTCAAATGGTTTTTTGCTTGGCATATTCATTGAGCTGTGTGAGTATGCCATCCGCAGCAGTATTTCTTCGCTTAATCGACGAAGACAAACGATGCTTGATTTGTTACAAAACTCAGTAGCAAAATGCTGCTACGCTCTCAAATGACTGTGAATAAGGCCAACACAATAATAACAATGAACAACAAAAAAAAAAATGATGCAAAAGATAATATTGCTTGTGGAGAGAATTTGCACAGTGATTTTTTAACAGGAAACTCTGTTAAAAATGGAATATGCAATGCATAAACCATGTACAAATTATGAAAATCCAATATTGTATATTGGCTATCTACGAAGAATTATGAAAATTGGAGCAGAAACGATGATTTTAACATGGACTTGTCATAAAACGGAAGTCCACCATTTCCAGAGCTGTTGCACTGAATTTGCATCACTTCTTAAGGTGTGATCCGAATTCAATGCTGTGGATGTGAATTAAAAAATGTGATACTTTACCAAATAAATAATTTTTATAATTTCTCAGCACAAAAAAATAACGTCGCCAAAAAAGTAGTGAAAATTTTCTTTTTGGATCCTGAAACCTGTTTCAAATCAAATATCAATCAAATAATCATTAATTCGAAAAATCAAGTGAAAATGTTTTTCAATTTAAATGAAACCGTGTAGGATACATCCGCATTTGATTCCGAATATTATTGAATTTTATACTCATCACCGTACACTGAACAAAATATTTACGTGATACTAAAGATTACGCAACCTATATTTTAGGATGCGCAATTTACAAAAGATTAAGGACAAATTTCTTTAAAATAGTGAAATTTTAATTAAAATAAAGTTTATAATCTTTGCTTCAAAAATTTTTTTTCATTAAATTTAGGACACATATTTCGCAAATTTGCCTCCCTCCGTTAAAATCGCATGTCTTTGAATTAAGGAAAATTTTCTTTAAACTAAAGAAACACATTTTTGATTAGATTTAAAATAGAAACGCTTCAAATGTAGGCTAAGACTTATTTTGCTGATTTAGCATCTTTGGTTTAAAGTTTTTATACCCTCCACCATAGGATGGGGGGTTTATTAACTTAGTCATTCCGTTTGTAACACATCGAAATATTGCTCTAAGACCCCATAAATTATATATATTCTGGGTCGTGGTGAAATTCTGAGTCGATCTAAGCATGTCCGTCCGTCTGTTGAAATCACGCTAACTTCCGAACGAAACAAGCTATCGACTTGAAACTTGGCACAAGTAGTTGTTATCGATGTAGGTCGGATGGTATTGCAAATGGGCCATATCGGTTTACTTTTACGTATAGCTGCCATATAAACCGATCCCCAGATTTGGCTTGCGGAGCCTCTAAGAGAAGCAAATTTCATCCGATCCGGCTGAAATTTGGTACATAGAGTTAGCATATGGTCTTTAACAAACGTGCAAAAATTTGTCCACATAGGTCCATAAATATATATACCCCCCATATAAACCCATCCCCAGATTTGGCTTGCGGAACCTCTAAGAGAAGCAAATTTCATCCGATCCGGTTGAAATTTGGTACGTGGTGTTAGTATATGGTCTCTACCATGCCAGAATTGGTCCACATCGTCTATATAAAACGATCCCAAAATTTCACCTACGGAGTCCTTCGAGGAGAAAATTTCATCTGATCCTGTTGAAATTTGGTACGTGGTGGTATGTTAATGTATAGTCTCTAATAACCATGCAAAAATTGGTCCGTATCGGTGCATAATTATACACCGATCCCAGATTTGGTAACTTTATGGACTCTGACAACCATGCAAAAATGAGTCCATATCGGCCATAGTTATATATAGCCCCCATATAAACTGGTCTCCAGATTTGACTTCCGGAGCCTTTTGGAGAAGCAAAATTCATCCTATCCGGTTGGTACGCGGTGTTAGTATATGATATTTAACAACCATACCAAAATTGGTACATATCGGTCTATAATCATATATCGTCTCCATATAAACCGATCGCCTGATTTGGTTTTGAAGCCTCTTGGAGTTGCAAATTTCATCCGATTCAGTTGAAATTTGGTACATTGTTCTGGTATATGGCCGCTAACAACCATGCCAAACTAGGTCCATATTGATCTATAGTTACCCAGCAAAAAATGTGGAAGTTCTCCTCAAGGCACAACTTTAAAAGAACTTCCAAAAATGCTCTCCCAAAGATGTTCTGTATTTTAACTGCACATGAAATTCATTTGAGTCAATTTTTTAATAACCCGCTTTTTTCATATGTTTAATGGGAAATTTATTTTTATTTGTTTCAAATAGGTTAAAAACATATTATTTGTGATATTTTGACAAATAAATAATTTTTAAGATTTTTTTATGATTTTTAATTCATTACAACGCTTGTCTGGAACGTTTGTCATCAAATATTTTCAAAAATTCGCACTTTTTCTAGAAAGGATTTTTTTGCGGCTAAATTTAAATAATTTGTACCATTTTATAAATCCTTAATATGTTTTTAACCTATTTGAAACAAATAAAAATAAATTTCCCATTAAAAATATGAAAAAAGCGGGTTATTAAAAAATTGACTCAAATGAATTTCCTGCCACGCAGAGAAGGAATATGATCACCTCAACCATGTTTCGAGAGAAAAATGTTATTTTTGAATGGTGACCACGTAACATGTTTATCGCAAAAATGTTGTGTTCTCGCCAAACATAAAATGGTTTCCGAAAACAGATACATAATTTTCGAGAAAATAACATGGTTGCGACAAAAATGTAACATGGTCACCATCCAAAAATAACATTTTGCTCTTGGAATAGGTTTGAGGTGATCATATTCCTTCTCTGGGTGTGTGCACACACAAAAAAATTTTTTTCTGATTCAATCACGAAATTAATTGATCCAATTAATTTTTAATTGAAATGTCTTCAATCACAGAAATGATAGTATCAATTAAAAAATTAATTGAAGGTCAATTAAAGAGTTAATTGATCCAATTAAAAAATTAATTGATACTATTATTTTTATGATTGATTTTTGTTTCAATTAAAAAATTTGTTGAATCAATTAAATTTGATTGAATATTTATAATTGAATTTATAATTGAAATAATTGAATATTTTTTAAAACTCTATTAAAATTTTAATTGAAAATTTTTCGTGAAATTTTTTTGTGTGCAGGTAAAATACAAATTTAAATGGTACAAATAATTTAAATTTAGCCGAAAAAAATGTTAAATCCTTTTTAGAAAAATGAGAATTCTTGAAAATATTTGATGACAGACGTTTCAGACAAGCGTTATAATTAAAAATTTTAAAAATTATTTATTTGTCAAAATATCACAAAAATTCTTAATTCACATCCAAAACACTGAATTGACCTCACACCTTAAGAAGTGATGCAAATCCAGTGCGGCGGCTATTGAAATGGTGGACATCCGTCCTCTGACAAGCCCACGTTAAATTCATCACTTCTGCGTAAATTGGGCACCCCTTCCGGATCCAAAAAGAATATTTTCACTACTACCCTCAGATAAATCGATGCCCAATCACACAAAATTTGGTCCATATCGGTTCATAATTGTATATAGCCCCCATATAAAGCGACCCCCATATTTCAATTCTGGCTCTCTAATTACCGCGCATATCGTCCATATCGGTTCGTAATTATTTGTAGACTTACCTACATATATATACCTTTTTTGTCCAGCACGTATGGACTAACTTACAATTTAAAAGACGATGTTAAGGAGTTTTAAGGAGAAGTTCCTTAAAACGTGACGTAGCAGCCACTTTTGAGAAAATTATACCAAAGAGCTGTATATATTTTCGAAAGGCAAAAAAATTTCGGAAATAATAGCAAATTTTACACCCAGAGAAGGAATATGATCACCTCAAACATATTCCAAGAGCAAAATGTTATTTTGGATGGTAACCATGTTACATTTTTGTCGCAACCATGTTATTTTCTCGAAAATTATGTATCTGTTTTAGGAAACCATTTTATGTTTGGCGAGAACACAACATTTTTGCGATAAACATGTTACGTGGTCACCATTCAAAAATAACATTTTGCTCTCGAAACATGGTTGAGGTGATCATATTCCTTCTCTGCGAGTAGAATCAGTTTAGACTGGTTCGACAAAGCCACTACACGCTGCACGAAAGTAGTTCTGTTGCATTGTGGCCTATTTCGGCGAAGCGTCGTCTTCATGTGATCGAAACTTTGGTATTTGTTAGTGATAACCTTACTCTCTAAAATGCCCCTGGCGCAAAGGTCCAACAGATTAAGATTCTGAAATTTTGGTGTGTATGTGTGTAGTAGGACTCCTCCATTTTAAGCCCATTACTGTACCCTTAAAAATCGCTTCTATAACATATAACCCAAACACATTTTGCTTCAAGCATAGGTATTTTCAGGATTGGTTTTGCACCAATCCTGAAAATACCTATGCTTGAAGCAAAATATTGTTTGTATTGTTCAAACATATTAAGTTTCACCTTAGGGGATACACTAATGAAATTTTCTTTGTGTGGATATATTTTTAAGGTGCCAATTGGTTACTTCCATTATTTTACTTGCAGCATACTCTCTATGTCTCTCTTTCTAAACACAAATATGTTCATAGGCTATTTCCAAATTAATATATGTTTGCATCTAAGCATATTATATTTACACACATTTTATGTTCCAAACATAATATATTCTAACATATTAACATATATGTCCCAAACATTTTATGCTAGTTTATGAACATTATATGCTTGCTCTTAAAAGTATTGTGTTCAAAAATTTGAGTTCCAAACATATAATGTTTACACCCAAACATATGAAAAACAGTCCGTGTGGTTGACGAGTGCTGGTTGCTATGGTGCTAAGTCCTGTTGGAATGTCCATTATATGCGGCCGAAATGTCTAATTGATAATATTCGGTATTTATTTTGACTCTGGTCGATAATACGAGTTGAGGGCAACCATCGGTCATTGCAGTGGCCCCAACCATACCTTTCGGTTTATTATGAATTAAATATCGAATTTGTTATTTAAATAGTTCTTCCAATACGAAAGCAATAGATGGAATTAAAATCAATACCTCTTTTTGTCTCGTTTAAAACCACTGTAAATATTTCGCTTTGACTGACCCAAAGTCCTTATTTAGAATCTTCTAATAAACCGAATACAATGGAAGCTCTTTTAATGATTAATCTCTGTTAAATTACAATTTTTATAATAGGAATATTTATCACACCATATTTTTGTAATAAAACAACAAATTAGGCATATTTTTTTTTATACCCACCACCATAGGATGGGGGGTATATTAACTTTGTCATTCCGTTTGTAACACATCGAAATATTGCTCTAAGACCCCATAAAGTGTATATATTCTGGGTCGTGGTGAAATTCTGAGTCGATCTGAGCATGTCCGTCCGTCCGTCCGTCCGTCCGTCTGTTGAAATCACGCTAACTTCCGAACGAAACAAGCTATCGACTTGAAACTTGGCACAAGTAGTTGTTATTGATGTAGGTCGGATGGTATTGCAAATGGGCCATATCGGTCCACTTTTACGTATAGCCCCCATATAAACGGACCCCAAAATTTGGCTTGCGAGGCCTCTAAGAGAAGCAAATTTCATCCGATCCGGCTGAAATTTGGTACATGGTGTTAGTATATGGTCTCTAACAATCATGCAAAAATTGGTCCACATCGGTCCATAATTATATATAGCCCCCATATAAAGCGATCCCCCGATTTGGCTTGCGAGGCCCCTAAGAGAAGCAAATTTCATCCGATCCGGCTGAAATTTGGTACATGGTGTCAGTATACGGTCTCTAACAACCATGCAAAAATTGGTCCACATCGGTCCATAATTATATATAGCCCCCATATAAACCGATCCCCCGATTTGGCTTGCGAGGCCTCTAAGAGAAGCAAATTTCATCCGATCCGGCTGAAATTTGGTGCATGGTGTTAGTATATGGTCTCGAACAACCATGCAAAAATTGGTCCACATCGGTCCATAATTATATATAGCCCCCATATAAACCGATCCCCCGATTTGGCTTGCGAGGCCTCTAAGAGAAGCAAATTTCATCCGATCCGGCTGAAATTTGGTGCATGGTGTTAGTATATGGTCTCTAACAACCATGCAAAAATTGGTATACATCGGTTCATAATTATATATAGCCCCCATATAAACCGATCACCAGATTTGACCTCCGGAACCTCTTGGAAGACCAAAATTCATCTGATTCAGTTGAAATTTGGTACGTGGTGTTAATATATGGCCTCAAACTCCCATGCAAAAATTGGTCGATATCGGTCCATAATTATATATAGGCCCCATATAAACCGATCCCCAGATTTGACCTCCAGAGCCCCTTGGAAGAGCAAAATACTTCCCATTCGGTTGAAATTTGGTACGTGATGTTAGTATATGGTATCCAACAACCATGCAGGAATAAGAAGTTTTAAGATACCACAACCCAAGTAATTCGATTGTGGATGACAGTCTTTCGTAGAAGTTTCTACGCAATCCATGGTGGTGGGTACATAAGATTCGGCCTGGCCGAACTTGCGGCCGTATATACTTGTTTTTTTTTTGAATTTAGATAAGCATTATTATAATATCAAGAAGATGCCACTAATTTGTGATTAAAATATTTTGATTATTTCCCATTCTTGAAGACATAATTGTCAATTTGTAAACTAAACTAATTTCTACAAACAAATGCACAAAAAATATAAATAAAATCCTCTTAAAAATATAAATAAAATCCTTTTAAAACTAAGCTTATCAAATTCTCTAGAGATAAATGGAAAATATGACTCCACATGGAGATCATTGTATTATTCTATTCCATGTAGTGTAGACACATATATGGCTATACTAAAAATTTCATTTGAATCTTTAAGAAAGTCGAAAAGCTGACACTATCAAAACGTGGAAAAGTCATTGAAAAGTCTCTACTCATTCCTTTCATCACTTATATCATGTCTGACTGAAATTTCTTAAAGCAGTTTTAAATTTTATTCTGTGGAAATGAAAACAAGCAACGAGTGCCTTTCGATATATAGATTCATACTATACGCTTCGTTTAAATTAAAATTAGATAACTTTGGGGAATTGGGTATAAATACCCCCAGAGCAATGCGGAAGTGGATGTGGGATTTATGCGCATACACACACAGGCGTATTCAGTCCTCCTATGCTAGCGACTGATGCGATATCTTTCCTATGGCAATCACTTACTTGCTTGTTGGCAGCTGCTAAATGATTTATAGAACAACATCTTCTAATAGATTTTAAATAACAATTTTAAAAATTATTCCATTGTAAGTCAAAAGAGAATACGAATAGCACATAAAATCTTTATTGTTTAAATCAATAATTTATTATCATTCTATAATAGGATTTGTGAAGAGAATTATTATGAAAATAAAGGTAAATGGAGTTCTAATTTTTATTCTATTAAAGATTTTGAACAGAAAGATTAGAGTAAAAAACCAAGTAAACTTAAACAAGTATATACAGCACTAAGTTCGGCCGGGCCGAATCTTAAATACCCACCACCATGAACCATATATTAGGGTTTCCTTTGAAATTTCAGGATGGCTTGAGGACTTGAGGACACTTCCCTAAGATAAATTTAAAGATTTCACCTATGAGGACTATATCAGATTCTGGATTTATAAGAACCATTTTTGTTTGAGTTTTAGGGGAACCATTAACATCTCTTGTAAGTGTGCAAGAAAATTATAAAATAACGTCTTGATTTGAAATCTTAAATCTGTAGAAGTAAAATCTGGAAATTGAGTTACATTGAGTTTCAAGCAATTTTCATGATCAGTGCGCCTTCTACACCCTCAAGAAGTGAAGTCGGTCTATATGGAGACATTGCCAAATGGACCGATAAAAACTTAATCCGATACACGTTTTTGTGAGCCTAAAATACCAGAATATTTACAATTTCAGGCAAATCAGATAAAAACTACGGTTTCTAGAAACCCAAGGAGTTAAATCGGGAGATCGTTCTTATGGGGGCTAAAAATGGACCGATACTCACCGTTTTCGGCACACCTCTTTATGACCCGAAAATACCTCTATATTTCCAATTTCAGGCAAATAGGATAAAAACTTCGTATTCTAGAAGCCCAAGAAGTAAAATCGGGAAATCGGTCTGTGTGGGGGCTTTACCAAGATATGGACCGATACTCACAATTTTTGGCACACGTATTTTTGGTCCTACAATACCTCTAGATATCCAATTTCAGGTAAATGGAAAAAAAACTACGGTTTCTATAAGCCCAAGACCCCAAATCGGGAGGTCGCTTTATATGGGGACCCTACCAAAATATGAACCGATACTCACCGTTTTTGGCACACCTCTTTATGACCCGAAAATACCTCTATATTTCCAATTTCAGGCAAATAGGATAAAAACTTCGGATTCTAGAAGCCCAAGAAGTAAAATCGGGAGATCGGTCTATATGGGGACTATACTAAAACATGGACCGATACTCACAATTTTTGGCACACGTATTTTTGGTCCTACAATACCTCTAGATATCCAATTTCAGATAAATGGAATAAAAACTGCGGTTTCTATAAGCCCAAGAAGTAAAATCGGGAGATCGGTCTATATGGGGGCTATACTAAAACATGGACCGATACTCACCATTTTTGGCACACCTCTTTAGGGTCATAAAATACCTGTAGATTTCAAATTTCAGGGAAATTGAATAAAAACTTCGATTTCTATAAGCCCAAGACCCCAAATCAGGAGGTCGGTTTATATGGGGACTATATAAAAACCTTGGCCGATATAGCCCATCTTCGAACTTGACCTGCCTGCAGACAAAAGACGAGTTTGTGCAAAATTTCAGCACGATTGCTTCATTACTGAAGACTGTAGCGTGATTACAACAGACAGACAGACAGACAGACGGACAGACGGACATCGTTATATCGTCTTAGAATTTCTCCCTGATCAAGAATGTATATACTTTATATAGTCGGAAATCGATATTTCGATGTGTTACAAACGGAATGACAAACTTATTATACCCCCGTCACCATTCTATGGTGGTGGGCAGACAGACAGACAGGCAGACAGACAGACAGACGGATAGACGGACAGACGGACATCGTTATATCGTCTTAAAATTTCTCCCTGATCAAGAATATATACTTTATATAGTCGTAAATCGATATTTCGATGTGTTACAAACGGAATGACAAACTTATTATACCCCCGTCACCATTCTATGGTGGTGGGCATAAAAAATGAGCTAATATTGGGTGGGACGAAATATACTCAAAACAAGCCTATACGGCCCATAATTTATGTACCCTCTCAAACGTATTGCGTACAAAGTTCTACTGAAGACTGTCGTCCACAGTCGACTTAATTGTTTTATACTACTAGTTTCCGAGAAGGTATTTTTAAAATTTCGTAACATTGTCCTTAAATTGTATATTAGTCCTTATCGGCCGGACCGAATGTTAAATACTCATCCCCATGGATCAAATGAAATACTTTCCGTTGAATACCATTTTCCAAATATCTGGATACGGTTCTTGGAAAATATTGCTACCATGATGATATATATATGAGCTCAAAATGTCTGCTGCCTTGGCTGTGGCGACGGTTTTTTTTTTGATTTCTGTCAAATATTTGCCCAGTGTGACCACAGCATAAGTCACTTAAAAAAGTGATGGATTTTTTTTTTTAATTTTTAAATATTTTTTTTTTCAAACAATCAATTTTTTAAGCAAAGCACAAAGTCAGATAAGAAAGTAATCGAAAATAGTCACGTTTTTAATCAAGAAATTAATTGGGTTTTGCAATCAAAATCAATTCAATTTTTAATTGAAATAATAAAAAATATTAATTGAAAATTTCAAATCAAATCAATTAATTTTTTAATCGAATATTTTTTATGCCCAATTAAAACTGTGGTTGATACTATCATTTTCGTTATTGAAGACATTTTAATTAAAACAAGTATATACGGCCGTAAGTTCGGCCAGGCCGAATCTTATGTACCCTCCACCATGGATTGCGTAGAAACTTCTACTAAAGACTGTCATCCACAATCGAATTACTTGCCGATGGCAAGGTATCTTAAAACTTCTTAACGCTGTCTTCTAAATTGTAACTTAGTCCATACAGGGTATATATTAAACACAAAAAGCCGATTAAATACGAATATAATTCAGTTTGACAAAATGTTCTATAGAAATATAATTTTGACAAAAATTTCTATAGAAATAAAATTTTGACAAAATTTTCTATAGAAATAAAATTATGACGAAATTTTCTATAGAAACAAAATTTTGAAAAAAATTTTCTATAGAAATAAAATTTTGACAAAATTTATTATAGTGATAAAATATTGACAAAATTTACTATAGTGATAATATATTGACAAAATTTTCTATAGAAATAAAATTATGAAAAAATTTTCTATAGAAATAAAATTTTGGAAAAATTTTCTATAGAAATAAAATTTTGATATCGACCAATTTTTGTGTGATTGGCGATCGCCTATATATAATTATAGACCGATATGGACCAATTTTTGCATGACTGTTAGCGGCCATATACCAGCGCAATGTACCAAATTTCAATCGAATTGGATGAATTTTGCTTCTCCAAGAGGCTCCGGAGGTCAAATCTGAGGACCAGTTTGTATGCCGCATATATATAATTAGTGACCAATTATAGACCAATTTTTCTTGGTTATTAGAGACTATATACTTACAGCACATGCCACATTTCAACCGGATAGGATGAAATTTGCTCCTCCAAGAGGCTCCGGAGGTCAAATCTGAGGACCGGTTTATATGCGGCCTATATATAATTCTTAACCGATATGGACCAATTTTTGCATGGTTTTTAGAGACCATATACTAACATCACGTACCTAACTTCAACCGGATCGGATAAATTTTACTCTTTATAGAGGCTCCGGTGTTCAAATCTGGGGATCGGTTTATATGGGGGCTATATATAATTATAGACCGATATGGACCAATTTTTTCATGGTTGTTAGAGACCATATGCCAAAACCATGTACCAAATTTCAGCCGGATCGGATGAAATTTGTTTCTCTTTGAGGCTCCGTAAGCCAAATCTGGAGATCGCTTTATATGGGGGCTATATATAATTATGGATCGTTGTGGACCAATTTCTGCATGGTTGTTAAAGACCATATACTAACATCACGTACCTAATTTCAACCGGATCGGATAAATTTTACTCTTTATAGACCGATGTGGACTAATTTTTGCAAGGTTATTAGAGAACATATATCAACATCATGTACCAAATTTCAGCAGGATCGGATGAAATTTACTTCTCTTTGAATCTCCGCAAGCCAAATCTGGTGATCGGTAGCCTCCATATAACTACATATAATTATGGATCATTGTGGACCAATTTTATCATCGTTCTTAAAGACCATATTCCAACACCATGTACCAAATTTCAGCCAGATCGGATGAAATATGCTTCTCTTAGAGGCTCCGCAAGCCAAATCTGGGGGTCCGTTTATATGGGGGCTATACGTTAGGTTAGGTTAGGTTATGTGGCAGCCCGATGTATCAGGCTGACTTAGACTATTCAGTACATTGTGATATCATATTGGTGAACTTCTCTCTTATCACTGAGTGCTGCCCGATTCCATGTTAAGCTCAATGACAAGGGACCTCCTTTTTATAGCCGAGTCGGAACGGCGTCCCACATTCTAGTGAAACCACTTAGAGAAGCTTTGAAACCCTCAGAAATGTCACCAGCATTACTGAGGTGGAATAATCCACCGCTGAAAAACTTTTTGCTGTTCGGTCGTAGCAGGAATCGAACCCACGACCTTGTGTATGCAAGGCGGGCATGCTAACCATTGCACCACGGTGGCTCCCGGGGATATACGTAAAAGTGAACCTATATGGCCCATTTGCAATACCATCCGGCCTACATCAATAACAAATACTTGTGCCAAGTTTCAAGTCGATAGCTGGTTTCGTTCGGAAGTTAGCGTGATTTCAACAGACGGACGGACGGACATGCTTGGATCGACTCAGAATTTCTCCACGACCCAGAATATATATACTTTATGGGGTCTTATAGCAATATTTCTATGTGCTACAAAATGGGAAAGTTAATATACCCCCCAGGGAGGTTGTAAAAATTAATTGGATCAATTAATTTCGTGATTGAATCAGATTTTTTGTTTTGTGTGAATAAAGCGGTTTTCGGAAGGTAATATTTGTTTTTGTTCTCTAATCCTGAAATATAAAAGGCAACCAAGTTGTATGGGAGTTAGGTTTATCTCCCAAATTTGTTTTAATAATACGCCACAAATGCTTAGGTATACTAATTCAGCAAAAATATTCAATTAGGCTTTCGCTTTTCCAAAACCGAATTGCCGGACCTCACGCTTGACACCTGCCATCAGATTTTGTACAGCCACCTTGTCCACCTTCTTCGCCGCAGAAAGCCAGTTTGCCTTGAACTGCTGCTCGTCCTTAGCAGTTTTTTTTGGTCTTCTTTAGGTTCCTCTTGACAATAGCCCAGAATTTCTCAATTGGGCGGAGCTCTGGCGTGTTGGGAGGGTTCTTCTCCTTGGGAACCACCTGCACGTTGTTGGCGGCGTACCACTCCATGGCCTTTTTACCGTAATGGCAAGATGCCAAATCCGGCCAAAACAGTACGGAACAACCGTGTTTCTTCAGGAAAGGCAGCAGACGTTTATTCAAACACTCACGTAAATTTCTTGGTTGACAGTCCCGGAAGCTATGAAAATGCTGCTTTTCAAGCCACAGGTACAGATGGCTTGCCAAACCAGATATTTCTTTGCGAACTTTGACAGTTTTATGTGCTTGAAAATATCTGCTACCTTTCCCCTTCTTTTTGCCGTATAAAACTCCTGTCCCGGAAGCTGCTTGTAGTCGGCTTTGACGTAGGTTTCGTCGTCCATTACCTCGCAGTCAAACTTCGTCAGCATCGTCGTGTACAGCCTCCGGGATCGCGCTTTGGCCGTCGTATTTTGTTTATCATCGCGATTTGGAGTCACTACCTTCTTGTAAGTCGATAGTCCGGCTCGTTTTTTGGCTCAATGCGCGGTTGTAGACGATACACCCAGCTTATTTGCGGCATCTCGGAGAGAGAGGTTAGGGTTTCGCTTCAAACTACCGGCAACTCTCTTTGTCGTCTCAGCGGCTTCCGGTTTTCGATTTCCCCCCGATGCAGACTTCCTGGCTGTCGACAAACGTTCCCCAAATACTTTAATTACATTTGTAACGGTTGATTTGGCAACTTTTAGCGATTTTGCCAGCTTTGCGTGCGCGAAGCTCGGATTTTCGCGATGCGCGAGCAAAATTTTGATACGCTGCTCTTCTTGCTTGGACGGCATTTTGACAACTGAAGAGTGAATTCCAAAATCAAAATAGGAGCAACATTCTACACACACACACACCTTCAAAATAAGGGGTGTTCAGGTTTTTTAAATGCAAAATTGAAAGAAATACGTCAAGTTTATATTGACCAAATTTTGACCGTAATACCCTTTAGTCGCACTCGCGCGACATTATAATTTTCTAACTTATTTCCTAATATTATATTAAAAGTTTAATTGAATAATTATTTTATTAAATTAATTTTGTAACTTTACAGATTTATTGACATTCCCATCGAATCTTGTGGGCGATCCTCACCGCTACGCGTGGCCTTACAAGCAAGTGCGCCAGATTTACTATTGATTTTATTAAGGTAAGCCACACAAAAAACTAAATTAATTATTTATTAAAATTGTTTACGAATAAAATTTCGTATGATATTTTTAGAGATTTGATATTTTTAGATATTATTATTTTGTACAAATCATAATTATTTTATATAAATATTTCATTAATTTCCATACAAAAATAATAATCAACGTGAGCTTTGTCTTCTGTAAATACTTGGAATTATTTGTTTGTTAGTTAGATGTCAAAAATCCTATTGAGAATTTCATTTGAATAGAAAAAACAATTCCCAGAAATTTCACTATAATAATAAACGATAACATTTATGTGATTAAATAAGTAAGATTCTAAAGTTTACTAAATAAGACATAAAAGAAAAACTATTCAATGAAATTATTCTAATATAATAATGAATAATGAAGAAAACAAAAAGCTATATATAAGATTCATCAGAAATTATTCAATTATCAATGATTCAACGTGAAATTGTCAAATATCCCATAACAAAAGATGTATGAAAAAATCTCCTTCAAAAGAAACTTTATGTACAAAATTTAAGTTTAACTAAGATATTGTTTTTCAAAAAAAAAAAAAAAAAAAAAAATGTGTTCTTGTGGTTTCCAGGCATATCTTGTTATGATTTTAATTGGATGAGTAAAATGATTAACATTTGACTACAATGGATTATTTCGGTAATATGGAGAAATGCACATCTCATGTAAACTTTGCATAGCCTTAAGGATTTGACAAGAAACCATATTTAATGACATTCAATGCAGTAACAATGCAAGACAAATTTCTACTTGCTTTCCTCCTACTTATCCACGCAACATATACTCGTAAATCCAAACAGATGCAAGAGAAACATGTACAAGTCATAACCTTGGAATGTAACAAACAATCCAAAAATCTCTGTGTATGTGTGTGTGTATTTGTATATGGTCATAGGGAGGTGAATGTATGCAACCAACGACTTTATCTCCATAAAATAATAATAGAATGTAAAAGTCTCAAACATCTATGCGAACATCTATCCATGCACATCACTTGTTCATCTGCAATAAAAGGAACAAGTCAAAATGCAACAATGCAACCACACAAATATACGAGTATACATTGCTCTGAATGCATATTTGCTTTGTGGTACTTGCATTTATACATTAGGGTGGGACGGGACTTTTAAAAACTTAAAATAACATCTCAATCTAAATAAATAAATGTGAGCCATCATGAAGCCCTTGCATTTTGGGAGTCCGGATAAATATTACATAAGGGCAAAAACTTTCTTCACAGATGGTAATTCTAGCCTTATATCAAAATTGGCTATCATTGAGATGCAAATTGAATCGGGCTGGTCCCATTGATATAAGTTCCTCCTTGAAAGAAACCATAATAATGAATAAAACTGTGCATATACAAAACAATTTATAGAGTGTTTATCGAAGGGATTTATATGTGAAAATTAGGTTTGAAGTTTACTTAAACTTTTTATTGTATATAAGATATAGCATATGGATCAGACCAGGAGAATTGTGACATATTGTGACAAAGAAAATAAACTTTCATCGACATTTCGAAAGGTTATGCCCATGTATATACATAGTGGTTGATGTGTATTGCAATCAACCCCAGGTAGCTATTATTTTGAAACTGCGCTTCGATTACTGTCCTCAGGCAGCATTTAAAAGTGTATACATCGTTTGTTTCTCCTACTCTTTTGGTAGATTGGTAGAAATCGTTATGTTTTGGTAGATTTTGCAACACATTCCTCCTTAACTAAGAGGTACTTCAATTTTCTATATAAATGAAATATGGACCTATAATTTCTATAGAAAATAAATTGTAAAAAAATCTATGGAAATACATTTTTGAGAAAATTTTCTATGGAAATAAAATTTTGACAAAATTTTCTATAGAAGTAAAATTTTGAAAAAATTTTCTATAGAAATAAAATTTTGCAAAATGTTCTATAGAAGTGAAGGTGCGTGTGTGTAGAATGTTGCTCCTATTTTGATTTTGGAATTCACTCTTCAGTTGTCAAAATGCCGTCCAAGCATTTTGACAAAATTTTGTCGCGCATCGCAAAAATCCGAGCTACTCGCACGCAAAGCTGGCAAAATCGCTAAAAGTTGCCAAATCAACCGTTACAAATGTAATTAAAGTGTTTGGGGAACGTTTGTCGACAGCCAGGATGTCTGGATCGGGGGGAAATCGGAAGTCGCTGAGACGACAAAGAGAGTTGCCGGTAGTTTCAAGCGAAACCCTAACCTCTCTCTCCGAGATGCCGCAAATAAGCTGGGTGTATCGTCTATAACCGTGCATCGAGCCAAAAAACGGGCCGGACTATCGACTTACAAGAAGGTAGTGACTCCAAATCGCGATGATAAACAAAATACGACGGCCAAAGCGCGATCCCGGAGGCTGTACACGACGATGCTGACGAAGTTTGACCGCGTGGTAATGGACGATGAAACCTACGTCAAAGCCGACTACAAGCAGCTTCCAGGACAGGAGTTTTATACGGCAAAAGGAAGGGGAAGGTAGCAGATATTTTCAAGCACATAAAACTGTCAAAGTTCGCAAAGAAATATCTGGTTTGGCAAGCCATCTGTACCTGTGGCTTGAAAAGCAGCATTTTCATAGCTTCCGGGACTGTCAACCAAGAAATTTACGTGAAAGAGTGTTTGAATAAACGTCTGCTGCCTTTCCTGAAGAAACACGGTTGTTCCGTACTGTTTTGGCAGGATTTGGCATCTTGCCATTACGGTAAAAAGGCCATGGAGTGGTACGCCGCCAACAACGTGCAGGTGGTTCCCAAGGACAAGAGCCCTCCCAACACTCCAGAGCTCCGCCCAATTGAGAAATACTGGGCTATTGTCAAGCGGAACCTAAAGAAGACCAAAAAAACTGCTAAGGACGAGCAGCAGTTCAAGGCAAGCTGGCTTTCTGCGGCGAAGAAGGTGGACAAGGTGGCTGTACAAAATCTGATGGCAGGTGTCAAGCGTGAGGCCCGGCAATTCGGATTTGGAAAAGCGAAAGCCTAACTGAATATTTTTCCTGAGTTTTATACTAATTGAACTTGAAAAAGAAATTTAATTTGATTTTTTAAATAAACGATTTCACCGATTTACACTCGTTTTCCCTTGACCAAATTTTGACCGTATCGCCCTTTATCATTTTGAAACTGCGCGTCGATTACTGTCCTCAGGCAGCATTTAAAAGTGTATAAATCGTTTGTTTCTCCTACTCTTTTGGTAGATTGGTAGAAATCTTTATGTTTTGGTAGATTTCGTAAAACAATCCTCCTTAACTAAGAGGTACTTCAATTTTCTAAATGAATGAAATATGGACCTATAATTTCTATAGAAAATAAATTGTAAAAAAAAATCTATGAAAATAAATTTTTGAGAAAATTTTCTATGGAAATAAAATGTGAGAAAATTTCCTTTAGAAATAAATTTTTGACAAAATTTTCTATAGAAGTATAATATTGACAACATTTTCTATAGAAGTATAATATTGACAACATTTTCTATAGAAGTAAAATTTTGACAAAATTTCCTGTCGAAATAAAATTTTGACAAAATTTTCTAAAGAAGTAAAATTTTGACAAAATTTTCTATAGAAGTAAAATTTTGACAAAATATTCTATAGAAGAAATATAATTTTCTATAGAAATAAAATTTTGACAAAATTTCTATAAAAATAAAATGTTGACAAAATTTTCGATAGAAATAAAATTTTGACAAAATTTCCTGTAGAAATATAATTTTGACAAAAATTTCTATACAAATAAAATTTTGACAAAATTTTTTATAGAAATAAAATTTTGACTATATTTTCTATAGAAATTAAATTTTGACAAAATTTTCTATAGAAAAAAATTTTTTGGAAAGACGCACGTTTCGAAATTATCACATTCCTCATCAGCATCCTCTACTTGCAGAAAAAATTATCAACCAATTATCGGAATAAATTCAGGCAGTTCACTAAACCCAAAAGTAAACCACACTTATTCTGATAATTGGTTGATAGTTTTGCTGCAAGTAGAGGATGCTGATGAGGAATGTGGTAATTCCGAAACGTGCGTCCATCCATTATAGAAGTAAAATTTTGACAAAATTTTCTATAGAAGTAAAACTTTGATACAATTTTGACAAAATTTTCTATAGAAATAAAATTTTGTCAAAATTTTCTATAGAAGTAAAATCTGACAAAATTTTCTATAGAAATAAAATATTGAAAAAAATTTACTATAGAAATAAAATTTTGACAAAATTTTCTATAAAAGTAAAATTTTAACAAAATTTTCTATAGATGTAAAATTTTGACAAGATTTTCTATAGAAATAACATTTTCTATAGAAATAAAATTTCTACAAAAATTTCTATAGAAAAAAAAAATTGTTGAAAAAAATTTCTTATAGAAATAAGATTTAGATAAAATTTTCTATAGAAATAAAATTTAGATAAAATTTTCTATAGAAATAAAATTTGGACGAAATTTTCTATAGGAATAAAATTTTGAAAAGTTTTCTATAAAAATAAAATTTTGACAAAATTTTCTATAGAAATAAAATGTTGGCAAAATTTTCTATAGAAATAAAATTTTGCAAAAATTTTCTATAGAAATAAAATTTTGCTAAAATTTTCCAAAGAAATAAAATATGATAAAGTTTTCTATAGAAATAAAATTTTGACAAAATTTTCTATAAAAGAAAACTTTTGACAAAATTTTCTATAGGAGTAAAATTTTGATAAAATTTTGACAAAATTCTCTATAGAAATTAAATATGACAAAATTTTCTATAGCAATAAAATTTTGACAAAATTTTCGATAGAAATAAAATTAAAAAAAAAAAAACTACTATAGAAATAAAATTTTGACAAAATTTTCTGTAAAAGTGAAATTTTGACAAAATTTTCTATAGGAGTAAAATTTTGACAAAATTTTCTATAGAAATAAAATTTTGACAAAATTTTCTATAGAAGTAAAATTTTGACAAAATTTTCTATAGAAATAAAATTTTCTATAGAAATAAATTTTTTGCAAAAATTTCTATAGAAATAAAATTATGAAAATATTTTCTATAGAAATATAATTTTGATAAAATTTTCTATAGAAGTAAAATTTTGCCATATTTTCTATAGAAATATGATTTGGAAAAAATTTTCTATAGAAATATAATGTTGACAAAATTTTCTATAGAAATATGATTTTGACAAAAATTTCTATACAAATAAAATTTTGACAAAATTTTCTATAGAAATAATATATGACAAAATTTTCTATAAGAATAAAATTTAGACAAAATTTTCTATAAAAATAGAATTTTGACAAAATTTTCTATAGAAATAAAATTTTGACAAAATTTTCTATAAAAATAAAAAAAATATTTTGACAAAATTTTCTACAGAAATAAATTTTTGACAAAATTTTCTATAACAAAAAAATGTTGGAATTTTCTATAGAAGTAAAATTTTGCCAAATTTTCTATAGAAATATGATTTGGAAAAAATTTTCTATAGAAATATAATGTTGACAAAATTTTCTATAGAAATATGATTTTGACAAAAATTTCTATACAAATAAAATTTTGACAAAATTTTCTATAGAAATAATATATGACAAAATTTTCTATAAGAATAAAATTTAGACAAAATTTTCTATAAAAATAAAATTTTGACAAAATTTTCTATAGAAATAAAATTTTGACAAAATTTTCTATAGAAATAAAATGTTGACAAAATTTTCTATAAAAATAAAAAAAATATTTTGACAAAATTTTCTACATAAATGAAATTTTGACAAAATTTTCTATAAAAATAAAATGTTGGAACAATTTTCTATGGAAATGAAATTTTGACAAAATTTTCTATAGAAATAAAATTTTGACAAATTTTTTTATAGAAATAAAATTTTGACAACATTTTCTATAGAAATATAAATTTTAGACAAAATTTTCTATAGAAATAAAAATTTGACAAAATTTTCTATTGTGAAAATATTGTGAAAAATTTTTCTATAGAAATAAAATTGTTGGTGCAAGCTAAAAATAGACATTTTGACAAAATTGCATAGACATAAATGACAAGGAACCTCCTTTTTAAAGCCGAGTCATTTCTGCTGTTTACATTAATTGGAACAACTCAGAGAGCTTTAATACCAAACGTAAAAGAAGCTCCCAAAACTGTTGAGTGTATTTGATGCATCTCAACTGTAGACAGCTGAGACCGCCGATGGCCCTTTGAAATCATTTCGGAAGTCGCTGTTTACCTGGCGGCATGCGTACATACCGGTACCTTCCGGTGTATTAAAAAAATACTCGTTCTTGCATGTGGAAAGTACTCTAAGGAGAAATGCGTGTCACTTAGTGATACTACGTTGCTGTTATGCGAATACAAGTTCCCGGTTATCGAGCAGAAATGAATTCTGACAATTATACTTGATTCATATTCATTTTTTTTTAACAAAATTGCCCTTTGTTAAAAATTATTTTGTTAAAGAGCAAGTATAACAAATCATGCAACGTTTGTATCTAATTTGTTTTATTTACTTTTGAATCAAATTTTTAGCGTCAAAAGGAAACTTTGTTTATCTTAAATGTCATTGCTCGGAGATAAAAACTCTTATTTCAGTGTAGCTACTCTACACTGAAAAAAAGCATACTCGGTTCCAAAGATTTTGTCTTTACTTTAAAAAATTTGGTATTGATTCCGAGCCAAAGAAGCGGAGAGTACAAGTAAGGATACTTTTAAGACACAATTCTCTTTTAAATTTAGGTTTTTGTACTTGCTTCTAGGAAGCAAATTTTAATTTTTCGCTTTCTCAGCTTTTTTTCTTATGCTATCAAAGTCCTTTAAAAACGAGTTAACGGCAACTTTATTTTCCAAATTAGGACTCGACTTCCAGTAGAAATTATGCTATAATATGCTATATTGTATGAAGTAAAAAACATCTTTAAAATAAAGTTTTGAAAAACATGTCCTATATTTGAACGATTTTTTGCTTTGTAGTCAAGATGCAAAAAGACAACAAATTTAAAGACAATTTCATTAAATTTAAAGAATTTTTCTGAATTATTAAAGTCAAGTTGACCTTAGCCTATAAATTCATTCATGTTAAGATACCCATTTTTAAGTCAAATCACTTAATTATAAGGACAATACGACTTCATTGAATAGTTTATTGACTTTTGGACAAGGAAAATAACTTTATTTTAGAGAAATGCGTCTTCTATGCTAAGCAAAATTTGTATTCGTATTTTAAAGACATGAAATCTTTGACCTTACGACAATATTTTTTTCAGTGTATATGTGGCATTCTAATTAGGGCCTTTAAAATATTTTCTTTAAACTTTTTTATGCAAAAAAAAAATTTAGTTATATATTCTGTTTCTTATTCATAAACTTCATATATGTGTCAAAAAAAAAAAATAAAAAAAATCAAATGGCATATTTTCTGTATGTGGCAAAATAAGTTTTCATAGTGAATGATTTGATAAGCATAAACATGGGTATTTGCCAAGATATTTTCCAATGAAAATATTTGCATAGTTTTTCTTTTGTAATATAAGAAGTTATTTAGTTCTTCAAAGTTTTCATAAAATTTGAATAAAGCAATACATGAAGATATACAGTGACATGGTTTCTTCAAATCCCCTAAAGCTTCCATTTAAGGATTGTATTACTGATTTCGTAAAGGAATAGCATAGAGATAAGCACTTGCCAAAAAAAAAAACTAAAAGGCTTTGTATAGTACAATATGAGTTTCTTTTGGCATGATGCCATATATGAGTTTTTTCGTTTATTTAATCAGATTTGATTTTTTATATGAATATTAAAATGCATCAAATATACAGTAGTTTAAAAAGGTCAAAATTAGGAAATTTCATTTGTTTGTTCTGTTTTTAAAAATTTGTTTTTGTCCCTATGTTATTTTCTGAATTTATACACGCCAGGGTTGTCTTTTATTTAGCGGAAGTGGCCAGCGCTAGCGTTTCAATCTGCCAACTGACAGCTCTATCGTAAAGCTTGACATTTTTAGAGTAATACATACTCAGAAAGTTTTGACATAAGAGTACTATTTGCGTTGGTTATAGCAACTTCAGCAAGATTCATCTCGCCCAACAAATTAAATCGTGAATATTATCATGCGATTATTTTTTTTATACCCTCCACCATAGGATGGGGGTATATTAACTTTGTCATTCCGTTTGTAACACATCGAAATATTGCTCTAAGACCCCATAAAGTATATATATTCTGTGTCGTGGTGAAATTCTGAGTCGATCTAAGCATGTCCGTCCGTCCGTCCGCGTGTTGAAATCACGCTAACTTCCGAACGAAACAAGCTATCGACTTGAAACTTGGCACAAGTAGTTGTTATTGATGTAGGTCGGATGGTATTGCAAATGGGCCATATCGGTCCACTTTTACGTATAGCCCCCATATAAACGGACCCCCAAATTTGGTTTGCGATTTTTCTAAGAGACTTTTTTTACGTATAGCCCCCATATAAACGGACCCACAAATTTGGCTTGCGATTGCTCTAAGAGAAGCAAATTTCATCCGTTCCATTTGGTACATGGTGTTAGTATATGGTCTCTAACAACCATGCAAAAATTGGTCCACATCGGTCTATAATTATATATAGCCCCCATATAAACCCATCCCCCGATTTGGCTTGCGGAGCCTCTAAGAGAAGCAAATTTCATCCGATCCGGCTGAAATTTGATACATGGTGTTGGTATATGTTCTCTAATGGACATGCAAAAATTGGTCCACATCGACCCATAATTATATATAGCCCCCATATAAGCCGATCCCAGATTTGACCTCCGGAGCCTCTTAGAGGAGCAAGATTCATCTGATCCGGTTGAAATTTGGTACGTGGTGTTAGTATATGGTCTCTAACAACCATGCAAGAATTGGTCCACATCGGTCCATAATTATATATAACCCCCAAATATAAATCGATCCCCAGATTTGTCCTCCGGAGCGTCTTGGAGGAGCAAAATTCATCCGATCCGGTTGAAATTTGGAACATGGTGTTAGAATGTGGTCTCTAACAAACACGCAAGAATTGGTCCATATCGGTCCATAATTATATATAGCCCCCATATAAACCGTTCCCCAGATTTGATCTCCGGAGCCTCTTGGAGGAGTAAAATTCATCGGATCCGGTTGACATTTGCAACGTGGTGTTCGTATAAGTCCCCTAATAACCATGCCAAAGTTGGTCCATATAGGTCTATAGTTATATATAGCCGATCCCCAATAACACAAAAATTGGTCCATATCGGTTCATAATCATGGTTGCCACTCGAGCCAAAAATAATCTACCAAAATTTTATTTTTATAGAAAACATTGTCAAAATGTTATTTCTATAGACAATTTTATAAAAATTTTTTTTTTCTATAGAAAATTTTGTCAAATTTTATTTCTATCAAAAATTTTTCCAAATTTTATTTCTATAGAAAATTTTGTCAAAATTTTACTTCTATAGAAAATGTTGTCAAAATTTTATTTTGTCAAAATTTTATTTCTAGAGAAACTTTAAACTTATTTATATACGTATTTAATCGGCCTTTTTTAGTTTAATATATACCACGTATGGACTATGTGGTATATATTACGGTGTTAGGAAGTTTTAAGATACCTTGCCATCGGCTTCAGTAGAAGTTTCTACGCAATCCATGGTGGAGGGTACATAAGCTTCGGCCTGGCCGAACTTACGGCCGTATATACTTGTTTTTTTTTTTTAAGTTTTGACGTGGATGAACTCGGCTCCATGAAATTACTCCCTAAAATGAAATATATCCTCTACAGAGTTATTTTATTTTCTTTTCTTAAATTTTAAAATAATCCGGACCACAATGTTAATAAAAAACAAGTAAGGAAAGTCTAAAGTCGGGCGGGGCCGACTATATTATACCCTGCACCACTTTGCAGATCTAAATTTTCGATACCATATCACATCCGTCAAATGTGTTGGGTGCTATATATAAGGGTTTGTCCCAAATACATACATTTAAATATCACTCGATCTGGACAGAATTTGATAGACTTCTTCAGAATCTATAGACTCAAAATGTAAGTCGGCTAATGCACTAGGGTGGAACACAATGTTAGTAAAAAAAAATATGAGAAACATTTAAATCTGAAGCAATTTTAAGGAAACTTCGCAAAAGTTTATTTATGATTTATCGCTCAATATATATGTATTAGAAGTTTAGGAAAATTAGAGTCATTTTTACAACTTTTCGACTAAGCAGTGGCGATTTTACAAGGAAAATGTTGGTATTTTGACCATTTTTGTCGAAATCAGAAAAACATATGTATGGGAGCTATATCTAAATCTGAACCGATTTCAACCAGATTAGGCACGCATAGCTACAATGTTAATTCTACTCCCTGTGCAAAATTTCAATTAAATCGGAGTACAAGATTGGCCGCTGTGATCATATGAGTGTAAATCGGGCGAACGATATATATGGGAGCTATATCTAAATCTGAACTGATGTCAATAAAATTTGGCACACTTGACAACACTACTAATTGTACTCCTAGTGCAAAATTTCAACCAAATTGGGGTAAAAAATTTGGCACACTTGACTATAGTACTAATTGTTCTTATTGTGCAAAATTTTAAGCAAATTAAGGTAAAACTCTGGCTTCTGGGGCCATATAAGTCCATATCCAAAATCAATAGGGATCTATTCTGAGCCAAAACACATACTTGTGCCAAATTTGAAGTCGATTGGACTAAAACTGCGACCTAGACTTTGATTACAAAAATGTGTTCACGGACAGACTGACAGACGGAGAGGCGGACATGGCTATCGACTCAAGAGCCCACCCTGAGCATTTTTGCCAAAGACACCATGTGTCTATCTCGTCTCCTTCAGGGTGTTGCAAACATATGCAAACTTATAATACCCTGTTCCACAGTGTGGCGCAGGGTAAAACTATTGAAATTGCAAAAAATTTCGCAAATCTGTATTTAACATGGTAAGGATATTTATAATGTTAGTTCTACTCCCTGTGCAAAATTTCACGTAACTCGAAGTAAACCTGTGGTCTCTGGGGTCGTAGGAGTGTAAATCGGCGAAAGCTATATATGGGAGCTATATCTAAATCTGAACCGACTTCAATCAAATTCGGTGTGCATATTTATAACGTTAATTCTACTCCCTGTGCAAAATTTCACGTAAATCGGAACAAGAGTTTGGCCTCTGGGGCCATAGGAGTGTAAATCGGGCGAAAGCTATATATGAGAGCTATATCTGAATCTGAACCGATTTGACTGATATTCTGCAAAATTTACGAGACTCACAAAATATTCGATTATACGAAATTGGAAGAAAATCGGTTGATAAATACGTCATTTTTGACCAGATCGGTTATAAATATATATGGCGGCTATATCTTAATCTGAATCGATATTTTTCAAAATCAATAGGGATCGTGTTTGAGCCGAAAAAGGACCCCATGCCGAATTTGAAGACAATCGGACTTAAACTGCGTGCTGGACTTTGAACACAAAAATACATCAACAGACAGAAAGATAGACGGACATCGCTAAAGAATTTAATTCTAAGCCGATCGATATACTAAAAGGTGGTCTACTCCCTCTCGGCGTTACATACAAATGCACACACTTACCACAGTAGTGTCGATCTAGCTAAGTCCGTCCACCTGTCCGGATGTCCGTCCGTCTGTGGAAATCACGCTAACTTCCGAACGAAATAAGCTATCGACTTGAAACTTGGCACCAGTAGTTGATATTGATGTAGGTCAGATGGTATTTCAAATGGGCCATATTGGACCACGTATACGTATAGCCCCCACATAAACCGTCCCAAGACTTGGCTTGCAGAAGCTCTAGGAAGAGCAAATTTAATCAGACCTGGTTGAAATTTGGTACGTGGTAATGGTATATGACCTCTAACACACATGCAAAAATTAGTTCATATCGGTCCATAATTATATATAGCCCCCAAATAAACCGACCTCTTGGAAGAGCAAATTTCATCCGATCCGGTTTAAATTTAGTACATGGTGTTGGTATATGGTCACTAACAACCATGCAAAAATGTATCCATATCGGTCCATAATTATATATAAACCTCATATAAGACGACCCCCAAATTTAACTTCCGCAGCCTCTTGTAAGAGCAAATTTCATCTGATTCGACTGAAATTTGGTACTAATCACACAAAAATTGGACCATATAGGTCCATTATTGCATATAGCCTCATATAAACCGATCCCCAGATTTGACCTCCGGATCCTCATGAAGGAGCAAATTTCATCCGATCCGGTTGAAATTGGGTACGTGGTGTTAGTATATGGACTCTAACAACCATGCAAAAGCTATGCATATCGGGCCATAATTTATATAGCCCCCATATAAACCGATCCCCAGATTTGACCTCCGGAGCCCCATGGAGGAGAAAATTTCATCCGATCCGGTTGAAATTTGGTACGTGGTGTTAGCATATGGTCTCTAACAACCATGCAACAATTGGTCCATATCGATCCATAATTATAAATAGCCCCCATATGAACCGATCCCCAGATTTGACCTCCGGAGCCTCTTGGAGGAGCAAATTTCTTCCGATTCGGTTAACATTTTGTACGTAATACTAGTATATGGTCTCTAACAACCATGACAAAATTAATCCCCACGTTTACGTATAGCCCCCACATGAACCGTCCCAAGATTTGGCTTGCGGAGGCTCTAGGAAGAACAAATTTAATCAGATCTGGTTGAAATTTGGTACGTGGTAATGGTATATGACCTCTACCACCCATGCAAAAATTAGTTCATATTGGTGCATAATTATATATAGTCCCATATAAATTTAGAAGACGATGTCAAGGACTTTTAGGATACCTTGCCATCGGTAAGTATTACCAGAACCCAAGTAATTCGATTATGGATGACAGTCTTTAGTAGATGTTTCTACACAACCCGTGGTGGAGGGCACATAAGATTCGACCTGCCGAACTTACGTCCTTATACACATGTTGTTCTCCAATCCCGAAATATAATAAGGAAACCTCAAAGGAGCATATTCATCGATTCCATTATCTGTTAGTGTGTTACCGATATAAGAAACTATGAATTCAAATACAAATACCAATGAAACTTGAAAACAAAAACGATAATTAATTGTTTTGTTGCTGAAACATATTAGCAATAATAACAATTTTGACTGTTTTCATTTACTTATTTTTTTTTTCGATTTACTCAGATGAAGTCAAAGTAGAACAATATTTTGTGCTAGTTTGCATTTTATATTTGCTCCTCACATCTTCCTTATGGAGTGCAATAAAAAAGAAAACTACAAACTCCCAACTACCATTGTTGCATTTGTTAAAACTACTGACACTAAAAAACGAAAACTAGGTTATAGCTCCAGAAATAGTTCACTCACTCAATTCCAGTTGAATGTTATGCTTTTGTTTATTTTCCAAGGGGGAGAAGTTAATGTGAGTACATAATGTCAGTTGCCAATCCAATGAAGCAGACAACAAATGGATGAACCATTGTAGTAGTCGTTCGTTTTGGTACTCCCCCCTTACCTTCCCACCCAACTACACTCCCTCAGTCAATGTAAAATATGCAAATATTTTTACTATGGTATTTTTCATTCAATTCGATAAAAGTGCAGATGTTTCATCCAAAGGATCTGCTTGCTGTTATTCCTGGGGAACCATCACAGTAAAAGCAAATGTATTGTGAATCAATCAATTTGTGTGAAAATGTGTTAGAAAACAATTGATTTTAGGTATTTTTTTTTTTTTTATTTCACTGAGAAATGCAATTGTCCCTCATGCGGCGTTGTTGTTCATGGGAAAATGAGGAAATGAAATATAAAAATCGTAGTGATATGTTAAAATTTATTTTTGAAGTGTGATTTATTGCGATGAACAGATGGTGAAGCTATGATAGGAATTTTTATCCTAGCTGGCAGAAAAAATATGATATAATTTGTCATATTAATAGTGTGGTATACCCTTCATTGTGTATAGTAATCTTCTTGATCTTTATCGAAAATGCTAACTTGTTATAAGATAAAATTATATGCAATCAAAGGAATGTGTGGAAAAAAAGAGTCACGATCACAAAATTCCAAAATTATTACCCATATTGACGAAGCTTGTAATAGAGATAGGTTTGAATACAAGTTTTATCAAGCAAGTGAGAAAAATTCTAGGTTACACTGAACAAAAATATTGTTATCAGATAACAAGTATATACGGCCAGGACGAATCTTATGCACCCTCACACATTTGATGGGGTAAAATTTTTAATTTATTATACCCTCCACCATAGGATGGGGGTATATTAACTTTGTCACTCCGTTTGTAATACATCGAAATATTGCACTAAGACCCCATAAAGTATATATATTCTGGGTCGTGGTGAAATTCTGAATCGATCTGAGCATGTCCGTCCGTCCTTCCGTCCGTCTGTTGAAATCACGCTAACTTCCGAACGAAACATGCTATCGACTTGAAACTAGGTACACGTAGTTGTTATTGATGTAGGTCGGATGGTATTGCAAATGGGTATAGCCCCCATATAAACGGACCCCCAAATTTGGCTTGCAGACTCTCTAAGAGAAGCAAATTTCATCCTAAATTTGGAATATGGTGTTAGTATATGATCTTTATCAACCATGCAAAAATTTGTCCACATCGGTCAATAATTATATATAGCCCCCATATAAACTGATACCCCGATTTGGCTTGCGGACCCTCTAAGAGAAGAAAATTTCATCCGATCCGGCTGAAATTTGTTACATGGTGTAAGTATATGGTCTCTAACAACCATGCAAAAATTGGTTCACATCGGTCCATAATTATATATAGCCCCCATATAAACCGATCCCCCGATTTGGTTTTCGGAGCCTCTAAAAGAAGCAAATTTCATCCGATCCGGCTGAAATTTGGTACATGGTGTTAGTATATGGTATCTAACATCTATGCAAAAATTGGTCCACATCGGTCAATAATTATATATAGCTCCCATATAAACCGATCCCCCGATTTGGCTTTCGGAGCCACTAAGAGAAGCAAATTTCATCCGATCCGGCTGAAATTTGGTACATGATGTTAGCATATGGTCTTTATCAACCATGCAAAAATTGGTCCACATCGGTCAATAATTATATATAGCCCCCATATAAACCGATCCCCCGATTTGGCTTGCGAAGACTCTAAGAGAAGCAAATTTCATCCGATCCGGCTGAAATTTGGTACATGGTGTTAGTATATGGTCTCTAATAACCATGCAAATATTGGTCCACATCGGTCAATAATTATATATAGCCCCCATATAAACCGATCCCCAGATTTGACCTTCGGAGCCCCTTGGAAGAGCAAAATTCATCCGATTCGGTTGAAATTTGGTACGTGATGTTAGTATATGGTATCCAACATCCATGCAGGAATTGGTTCATATCAGTCCATAATTATATATAGCCCCATATGAACCGATCCCCAGATTTGACCTCCGGTGGCTTTTGGAGAAACAAAATTCATCCGATCTGGTTGAAATTTGGTACGTGGTGGTAGTATATGATATTTAACAACCATGCCAAAAGTGGTCCATATCAGTCCATAATTATATATCCCGAGATTTGGTTTTAAGCCTCTTGGAGGAGCAAATTTCATCCGAGTCAGTTGAAATTAGGTACATTGTGCTTGTGTATGGCCGTTAACAACCATGCCTAACTAGGTCCATATCGGTCTATAGTTATATATAGCCCTCAGATAAATCGATCCCCAATCACACAAAAATTGGTCCAAATCAAGTTCATAATTCTATATATGTTAGCCCCCATATAAGCGACCCCCATGTTTCAATTCTGGCTCCCTACGTACCGTGCAAAAGTCCATATCGATTCGTAATTATTTGTAGACTTACCTATACATACCTTTTTTGTCTAATATATACCACGTATGGACTAACTCACAATTTAGAAAACGATGTGAAGAAGTTTTAAGATACCACAACGCAAGTAATTCGATTGTGGATGACAGTCCTTCGTAGTAGTTTCTACGCAATCCATGGTGGATGGTAAATAAGATTCGGCCTGGCCGAACTTACGGCCATCGGTTTATGTGGGGGCTATCGGTTTATGTGGGGGCTATATATAATTATAGACCGATATGGACCAATTGTCGCATGGTTATTAGAGACCATATACTAAAACCACGTACCAAATTTCAACCGGATCGGATGAATTTAGCTCCTCCAAGAGGTTCCGGAGGTCAAATCTGGGTATCGGTTTATGTGGGGGCTATATATAATTATGGACCGATATGGACTAATTGTCGCATGGTTATTAGAGACCATATACTAAAACCACGTACCAAATTTCAACCGGATCGGATGACATTTTCTCCTCCAAGGGGCTCCGGAGGTCAAATCTGGGTATCGGTTTATATGGGGGCTATATATAATTATGGACCGATATGGATAAATTTTTGAATGGTTGTTAGAGACCACATACTAATACCACGTACCCAATTTCAACCGGATCGTATGAAATTTGATCCTTCATGAGGCTCTGGAGTTCTAATCTGGGGATCGGTTTATATGGGGGCTATATATAAGTATGGACCTATACAGACTAATTTTAGCATGAATGTTAGAGACCATATGCTGACACCACGTACAAAATTTCAACCGGTGCGGACGAAATTTGCTTCTCCAAGAGGATCCGCAAGCAGGGTTGCCATTTTGGTACGATCGGACCAAAATTTGTCCAAAAAATTATTAAATTTTAAATTTGGTCCGATGACAAAAATTTCTATACAAATAAAATTTTAACAAAATTTTCTATAGAAATAAAATGTAAAAAAAAATTGTAGAGATACAAAATTATGCAAAAATTGTGAAATAAAATTTTGCGTTAACGTTCTATAGAAATAAAATTTTGACAAAATTTTCTATAGAAATAAAATTTTGACAAAATTTTCTGCAGAAATACAATTTTGACAAAATTTTCTTGAGAATTAAAATTTTGACAAAATTTTCTATAGAAATAAAATTTTGACAAAATTTTCTGCAGAAATACAATTTTGACAAAATTTTCTTTAGAATTAAAATTTTGACAAAATTTTCTATAGAAATAACGTTTTGACAAAATTTTCTATAGAAATAACATTTTGAAAAAATTTTCTATAAAAATAAAATTTTGACAAAATTTTCTATAGAAATAAAACTTTGACAAAAAAATTTTTTTTCTGCAGAAATAAAATTTGACAAACTTTTCTATTTAAATAAAATTTTGAAAAAAATTTCTATACAAATAAAATTTTGACAAAATTTTCTATAGAAATATATTTTGACAAGATTTTCTATAGAAATTAAATTTTGACAAAATGTTTTATAGGAATAAAATGTTGACAAAATTTTCATAGAAATAAAATTTTCACAAAATTTTCTATAGAAATAAAATTTTCACAAAATTTTCTATACAAATAAAATTTTGACAAAATTTTTTATAGAAATAAAATTTTGACAAAATTTTTTATAGAAATAAAATTTTTACAAAATTTTCTGTAGAAATAAATTTTGACAAAATTTCTTAAGAAATTAAATTTTGACAAAATATTCTATAGAAATAAATTTTGACAAAATTTTCTATAGAAATAAATTTTGACAAAATTTCCTTAAGAAAGTAAATTTTGACAAAATGTTATATAGAAATAAATTTTGACAAAATTTTCATACAAATAAAATTTTGACAAAATGTTCATGGAAATAAAATTTTGACAAAATTTTCCATAGAAATAAAATTTTGACAACGTTTTCTATAGAAACAAAATTTTGACAAAATTTTCTATAGAAATAATGTTTTGACAAAATTTTCAATAGAAATAAAATTTTGACAAAATTTTCTATAGAAATAAAATGTTGACAAAATTTTCTGCAGAAATAAAATTTTGACAAAATTTCCTTAAGAAGTTAAATTTTGACAAAATTTTCTGTAGAAATAAAATTTTGACAAAATTTTCTATAGAAATAAAATTTTGACAAAATTTTCTATAGAAATAAAATTTTGACAAAATTTTCTATAGAAATAAAATTTTGACAAAATTTTCAATAGAAATAAAATTTTGACAAAATTTTCTATAGAAATAAAATTTTGACAACATTTTTTATAGAAATAAAATTTTGGCAAAATTTTCTATAGAAATAAAATGTAGATAAAATTTTCTATAGAAATAAAATTATATAAATATATATATATATATATATATATATATATATATATATATATATATATATATATATATATATATATATATATATATATATATATATATATATATATATATATATATATATATATATATATATATATATATATATATATTATATATATATATATATATATATATATATATATATATATATATATATATATATATATATATATATATATATATATATATATATATATATATATATATATATATATATATATATATATATATGTATATGTATATATATATATACATATATATATATATATATATATATATATATATATATATATAAAGGGTGATTTGTTAAGAGCTTGATAACTTCTTTTAAAAAAAAAACGCATAAAATTTGCAAAATCTCATCGGTTCTTTATTTGAAACGTTAGATTGGTCCATGACATTTACTTTTTGAAGATAATTTCATTTAAATGTTGACCGCGGCTGCGTCTTAGGTGGTCCATTCGGAAAGTCCAATTTTGGGCAACTTTTTCGAGCATTTCGGCCGGAATAGCCCGAATTTCTTCGGAAATGTTGTCTTCCAAAGCTGGAATAGTTGCTGGCTTATTTCTGTAGACTTTAGACTTGACGTAGCCCCACAAAAAATAGTCTAAAGGCGTCAAATCGCATGATCTTGGTGGCCAACTTACCGGTCCATTTCTTGAGATGAATTGTTCTCCGAAGTTTTCCCTCAAAATGGCCATAGAATCGCGAGCTGTGTGGCATGTAGCGCCATCTTGTTGAAACCACATGTCAACCAAGTTCAGTTCTTCCATTTTTGGCAACAAAAAGTTTGTTAGCATCGAACGATAGCGATCGCCATTCACCGTAACGTTGCGTCCAACAGCATCTTTGAAAAAATACGGTCCAATGATTCCACCAGCGTACAAACCACACCAAACAGTGCATTTTTCGGGATGCATGGGCAGTTCTTGAACGGCTTCTGGTTGCTCTTCACTCCAAATGCGGCAATTTTGCTTATTTACGTAGCCATTCAACCAGAAATGAGCCTCATCGCTGAACAAAATTTGTCGATAAAAAAGCGGATTTTCTGCCAACTTTTCTAGGGCCCATTCATTGAAAATTCGACGTTGTGGCAGATCGTAAGTCTATTCATGATGAAATGTCAAAGCATACTGAGCATCTTTCTCTTTGACACCATGTCTGAAATCCCACGTGATCTGTCAAATACTAATGCATGAAAATTCTAACCTCAAAAGAATCACCCTTTATATATATATATATATATATA